>NC_088420.1:27049291-27214291 GCF_034236695.1 Oncorhynchus nerka
GGTGGAGATTATAACAACATGGCCAAGATGTTCAAATGTTCATAAATGACCGGCATGGTCCAATAATAATAAGGCAGAACAGTTGAAACTGGAGCAGCAGCACGGCCAGGTGGACTGGGGACAGCAAGGAGTCATCATGTCAGGCAGTCCTGAGGCATGGTCCTAGGGCTCAGGTCCTCCGAGAGAAAGAAAGAGAGAATTAGAGAAAGCACACTTAAATTCACACAGGACACCGAATAGGACAGGAGAAGTACTCCAGATATAACAAACTGACCCTAGCCCCCCGACACATAAACCACTGCAGCATAAATACTGGAGGCTGAGACAGGAGGGGTCAGGAGACACTGTGGCCCCATCCGAGGACACCCCTGGACAGGGCCAAACAGGAAGGATATAAACCCACCCACTTTGCCAAAGCACAGCCCCTACACCACTAGAGGGATATCTTCAACCACCAACTTACCATCCTGAGACAAGGCTGAGTATAGCCCACAAAGCTGATCCAGCTGTATAGCTGATCCAGGCGTTGGCGCTTGGCTGAAGCCTTGCCTGTATCAGCATCATGGAGCTTCCTCTTGTGGCCTCCTGACTCCATGCAGACATCCATAGTGCTGGAGGACGGCTCCTCCTCGTCCGAATCAACTATCAGAACATCGTCCTGCTCAGCAGGGGCTAAGAGAAGAAAGGAAATCGAGAGAAAGTCAGACGAGAGACGATCGACATGTACCATTTTAGAGTTTACGTTCAGCTACAAAATAAACATAGCTACACATGATTCTCAGTACTATAAACAAAATGATTTAAAGGACAGGACCGGTGACTTCTGACCAGGATTTTGATTATTAGACCGTTTAAAACAGTCCATCTCTGTAGTCAATGTCAGTTTTGCTCACCTTTGGAAGAGGTGGACGGTTCTGCAGTCTTTGTTGCCGTTGGCAACATTCTTGTCCTCTTGTACGCTGGGTGGGGTTGGGGCTTTGTCAGGGGCGTCACCCACCACCTCGAACTCCACATCCTTCTCCAAGTCCTCACTTTTACAGACAAGCGCAGAAATACATTTACGTTAAGGAAACAAATTTGGATTAGTCATGCAAATGCAAAGGCCTATACAGCACAGATAAATACATCCTCTCTTACCAGTGAATCACGTTAACCAGGAGTGTGTAATCCTGCAGAAAGTCATCCACTTGCAGACGGCTACCATGTCGTATCCCAAAGTCAGACAGAAACTTGCTGTTGTTTGCTATAAGAAGAGAATGGTGCATGATCATAAATATGTATACCTGATGATAAGAGTATACCGTTGAGTACAATTTTGGGTTTAGCGATATTATGATAGTATCGTATATCGACGATGATCGACAGTCATTGCCAATGGTGACAATATTGTTGTGTGACAGACAACTTTTTTGCCCAGGGGTCTCCAACCCTGTTTCTGGAGAGTTACCGTCCTGTAAGGTTTTTAAACCAACCCTAATACTTGGTTGATAACCTGTACCAGGTTAGTTACAACTGGGGTTGGAGAGAAAATGACAGTGGCTCTCCAGGAACAGGGTTGGAGACCCCTGGTTTAGCGTATTTGAATTTGACTAGCGCCGCGCAATAAATAACGGAGTCGGGCAGGGCAGCTCGGTGACATTCTGAGTAATTTGTCTATTCCTATTTGCTATAATCTTGTTTTATGAAAGGATTCATATTAATAAAGGCTGGCCTGTTTCAATAAATATGTTATACAGAACGCAAGAGGAATGTAGGCTAGACAGAGCAGAGTAGTACACCAAAGCAGCGCAAATTGGCCATTCAGAGAATATTGTCTCTCCCCCCTCTCGCTGTCGGATGCTTGGGGCTGTCGGCCTAAACCATGTTATATATATATATATATATACACAGTGCTTTCAGAAAGTATTCATACCCCTGGACTTATTCCACATTTTGTTGTTTACAGCCCGAATTCAAAATGGATTAAATAGATTTTTTCCCTCTCACCCATCTATACATAATAACCCATACTGACAAGGTGAAAACATGTTTTTAGAAATGTTAGCAAATTTATTGAAGATTAAATATCTCTATTACATAAGTAGTCACACTCGAGTCTATATTTTGTAGAAGCACCTTTGTCGGTGATTACAGCCTTGAGTCGTCTTGGGTATGTCTGTATCAGCTTTGCACATCTGAATTTGGGTATTTTCTCCCATTCTTCCGGTGAACAGCATTCTTCAAGTCTTTCCACAAACTTTCAATAGGATTCAAGTCTGGGTTTTGGCTGGACCACTCAAGGACTTTCACATTCTTGTTCTGAAGCCATTCCAGCATTGCTTTGGCTGTATGCTTGGGCTCATTCGCCCAACCGAAGGTTGTTTGCACTCTGAAGCAGGTTCTCATCTAGGATTTGCCTGTATTTGGCTCCATTCATGTTCCTTCTATCCTTACCAGTCCCACAGTTCCTACCGCTGAAAAGCATCCCCATAGCATGATGCTGCAACCACCATGCTTCACGGTAGGGATTATATTCGAGGGGTGATGAGCTGTGGCCTAGTTCTCCCCAGACGGCGCTTTGCATTCAGGCCAAATATATTGAACAAAAATATGAAACACAACATGTTGGTCCCATCTTTCATGAGCTAAAAAAAAAGATCCCAGAAATGTTCTATGCTCACAAACAAGCTTATTTCTTTAGAATGTTGTGCATGAATTGGTTTACATCCCTGTCAGTGAGCCTAGACAATCCATCCCCCTGACATATCAATAAGTCGATTAAACAGCATGATCATTACACAGATGCATCTTGTGCTGGGGACAATAAAAGGCAACTCTAAAATGTGCCGTTTTGTCACAACACAATGACACAGATGTCTCAAGTTGAGGGAGTGTGCAATAGGCCTGCTGACTGCAGGAATGTCCACCAGAGCTGTTGCCAGATAAGTGAATGTTCATTTTTCAACCATATGCCACCTCCATCATTTTATAGAATTTGGCATAACATCCAACTGCAGACCATGTAACTCCAGCCCAGGACCTCCACATCTGGCTTCTTCACCTGCGGGATCATCTGAAACCAGCCACCCGGACAGCTGATGAAACTGAGGAGTATTTCTATCTGTAATTAAAGCCCTTTTGTGGGGAAAAACTCATTCTGATTGGCTGGACCTGGCTCCCCAGTGGCTGGGCCTATGCCCTCCTAGGCTCACCCATGGCAGTGCCCCTGTCCATTCATGTGAAATCCATAGATTTAGGGCCCAGTGAACTTATTTAAATTGGGTTCCTGGCCAAAGTCCATCAATGCCCGGTTGCTCAGTTTGGTTGGACAGCCACTGTGCTCTTGGAAACTTTCAACACTAGAAATAGTTTCCCAGATATATGCCCCAGCATAATTATATCTCAGTTCCTTGGACTTCATGGTATAGTTTCTGCTCTGACATGCAGCCCAAATGTTCTATTCTGATGTAATGTAAATTATTGGATGAGGTTATTTTGAATAACATGGAAGTCTTGCAAACATTGTGCTACTATGGGACTGAGAATATGTTCAGCTAAAGCTCCTTAGGAATGTCATGTTTATTGTAAACATGCTTATGTTATGGCTTTTGTGTACTCCATTTACTGACAGGACTTTAATCCCTACACACACCTTCAGTTACAAAATATTTGCTCTGAAAAATGTTTTTCCTTCAGTCCAAGGACGTTGGAAGACAAACATTAAAGGGACGTTATGAAACTCATTTGCTCTTTCGGCAAAATTGTAATTGCTATAATGAGGCCTTTTCTCAGTCTGAACCCTTTAGAAGACAACTGTGGCAAAAACAGAATTTATTGTCAAACCAAAACCAAGCAATGAAAGGGCTTCATAGTCCCCCCCACCCCCAAAAAAGCACCACAAATAAGTGAGCAAATTGAAATTTGGTGGTGTCCAGTAAAAACAAGCCAAAGTACTGATGTTTCAAACAAATACTGTATACCAGTAATGATGTGTATGCTAAAGCTTAAGAAAACAATTTTGGGGTCATTAGATGTGTAAGTGTTTATTGTGTCGTTATCTATTTGGTCCAAAGGGAGGTTGAGGCCTGGATATGATGGCTCCAACTATAAACCACATGAAAGATTTATAAATAAAGTAACAAACTCCAGAACAATTTCTTTTTTAACCAGCTGTGACAAAGCAACTCACCCTGCAAGTGGTCAATGGTTAACAATTACAAAGAAAATTCAGTCAACGCTTGACTCAAAGAAATGATTGGGTTTGATCACTTTTTTTTACATTCCTTCAATGGAGGTGTAAGTTTACTGGATGAAATACACTGAAAAAACATTTGCTATTAAATGTTTCTTTCAGTCTCCCTACAAACCACACCCTGACTTGTGACATGACAAATACATTATAAAAAATACAAAAAGCTAAAAGTATTTTATCCATCTGTGATGGACCAAAATAAAAAAAACTGGCACACAACAGTTTTTGTACATTTATATTTACACATGTTTGGTAAGAGGAACAGCGTATGAAAACACAAACACAGAGTTTCATCCTTCTGAAGAGGGGAGGGGCCAGGAGAGACATACTAGTCTAGTGCAATGATGTCATCATCTTCCTCATCAGCAGCCAAAGGCTGATCCAGGCGTTGGCGCTTGGCTGAAGCCTCGCCTGTCTCAGCATCATGGAGCTTCCTCTTGTGGCCTCCTGACTCCATGCGGACATCCATAGTGCTGGAGGACGGCTCCTCCTCGTCCGAATCAACTATCAGAACATCGTCCTGCTCAGCAGGGGCTAAGAGAAGAAAGGAAATCGAGAGAAAGTCAGACGAGAGACGATCGACATGTACCATTTTAGAGTTTACGTTCAGCTACAAAATAAACATAGCTACACATGATTCTCAGTACTATAAACAAAATGATTTAAAGGACAGGACCGGTGACTTCTGACCAGGATTTTGATTATTAGACCGTTTAAAACAGTCCATCTCTGTAGTCAATGTCAGTTTTGCTCACCTTTGGAAGAGGTGGACGGTTCTGCAGAGTCTTTGTTGCCGTTGGCAACATTCTTGTCCTCTTGTGCGCTGGGTGGGGTTGGGGCTTTGTCAGGGGCGTCACCCACCACCTCAAACTCCACATCCTTCTCCAAGTCCTCACTTTTACAGACAAGCGCAGAAATACATTTACGTTAAGGAAACAAATTTGGATTAGTCATGCAAATGCAAAGGCCTATACAGCACAGATAAATACATCCTCTCTTACCAGTGAATCACGTTAACCAGGAGTGTGTAATCCTGCAGAAAGTCATCCACTTGCAGACGGCTACCATGTCGTATCCCAAAGTCAGACAGAAACTTGCTGTTGTTTGCTATAAGAAGAGAATGGTGCATGATCATAAATATGTATACCTGATGATAAGAGTATACCGTTGAGTACAATACAGGATTTAGCGATATTATGATAGTATCGTCTATCGACGATGATCGACAGCCATTGCCAATGGTGACAACATTGATGTGACAAACAACGTTTTTGCCCAGGGGTCTCCAACCCTGTTTCTGGAGAGTTACCGTCCTGTAGGTTTTTACGCCAACCCTAATACTTGGTTGATAACCTGTACCAGGTTAGTTACAACTGGGGTTGGAGAGAAAGGGACAGTGGCTCTCCAGGAACAGGGTTGAGACCCCTGGTTTAGCGTATTTGAACTTGACTAGCGCCGTGCAATAAATAACGGAGTCGGGCAGGGCAGCTCGGTGACATTGAGTAATTTGTCTACTCCTATTTGCTATAATCTTGTTTTATGAAAGGCTTCATATTAATAAAGGCTGGCCTGCTTCAATAAATATGGTATACAGAATGCAAGAGGAATGTAGGCTAGACAGAGCAGAGTAGTACACCAAAGCAGCGCGAATTGGCCATTCAGAAAATATTGTCTCTCCCCCCTCTCGCTGTCGGATGCTTGGGCCTTACGGCCTAAACCAATTTTAATTTTTATACAGTGCCTTCAGAAAGTATTCATGCCGCATGACTTATTCCACATTTTGTTGTTTTTATTTGATTTATTTAACCTTCATTTAACCAGGTAGGCTAGTTAAGAACAAGTTCTCATTTACAACTTCGACCTGACCAAAATAAAGCAAAGCAGTACGACACAAATAACAAAAGTTACACATGGAGTAAACAAAAATACAGTCAATAATACAATAAAGTCTATATACAGTGTGTGCAAATGAGGTAGGATAAGGGGGGGGCAATAAATAGGCCATAGTAGCGAAATTACACTGGGGTGATAGATGTGCAGAAGATCAGTGTGCAAGTAGCGATACTGGGGTACAAAGGAGCAAAATAAATCAAATAAATAACAATATGGTGATGAGGTAGTTGGATGGGCTATTTACAGATTGGCTATGTACAGGTGCAGTGATCTGTGAGCTGCTCTGACAGCTGGTGCTTAAAGCTAGTGAGCGAGATACGAGTCTCCAGCTTCAGTGATAATTTGCAGTTCGTTGCAGTCATTGGCAGCAGAGAACTGTAAGGAAAGGCGGCTGAAGGAGGAATTAGTTTTGCGGGTGACCAGTGAAATATACCTGTTGGAGTGCGTGATGTGGGTGCTGCTATGGTGACCAGCGAGCTGAGATAAGGCGGGGCTTTACCTAGCAACGACTTACAGATGACCTGGGGCCAGTGGGTTTGGCGAGGGATATAAAGTGAGGGCCAGCCAACGAGAGCATACAGGTCGCAGTGGTGGGTATGATATGGGGCTTTGGTGACAAAACGGATGGTACTGTGATAGACTGCATCCAATTTGCTGAGTAGAGTGTTGGAGGCCATTTTGTAAATGACATCGCCGAAGTCAAGGATCGGTAGGATAGTCAGTTTTACGGGGTTATGTTTAGCAATATGAGTGAAGGATGCTTTGTTGCGAAATAGGAAGCCGATTCTAGATTTAATTTTGGATTGGAGATGCTTAATGTGAGTCTGGAAGAAGAGTTTACAGTCTAACCAGACACCTAGAATATGTGGACAACTACAAATACCTAAGTCAGAACCGTCCAGGGTAGTGATGCTGGACGGGTGGGTAGGTGTGGGCAGCGATCAGTTGAAGAGCATGCATTTAGTTTGCATTTAAGAGCAGTTGGAGGCCACGGAAGGAGAGTTGTATGGCATTGAAGCTCGTTTGTAGGTTAATTAACTCAGTGTCCAAAGAAGGGCCAGAAGTATACAGAATGGTGTCGTCTGCGTATAGATGGATCAGACAATCACCAGCAGCAAGAGCGACATCATTGATGAATACAGAGGAAAGAGTCGGCCCAAGGATTGAACCCTGTGGCACCCCCATAGACTGCCAGAGGTCCGGACAACAGGCTCTCCAATTTGACACACTGAACAGGGTCAGGGAAGTAGTTGGTGAACCAGGCGAGGCAGTCATTTGAGAAACCAAGGCTGTTGCGTCTGTCGATAAGAATGTGGTGATTGAGAGTCGAAAGCCTTGGACAGGTCGATGAATACAGCTGCACAGTACTGTCTTTAATAGATGGCGGTTATGTCGTTTAGGACCTTGAGCGTGGCTGAGGTGCACCCATGACCATCTCGGAAACCAGATTGCATAGCGGAGAAGGTACGGTGGGATTCGAAATGGTCGGTGATCTGTTTGTTTAACTTGGTTTTCAAAGACCTTAGAACAGTGGTTCTTAACCTTGTTGGAGGTACTGAACCCCACCAGTTTCATATGCGCATTCACCGAACCCTTCTTAATTGGAAAAATAAAATATGATTTTTTCAAATTCAAAACATAGGTATATATTTTACTGGTGCACAAAATGAACCGTGCATCAACATCACTGTGTTCAAAGAACAAAATCATCAAAACATGATTTTCACACAAAAACAAAAACATAATAATGAATATTTACTGCAAATCAGTGTGACTTCTGCTGTTGCCTTTCAAAGACCAGTTCAGAAATGCGCGGCTTCACCCTGGCAAGTGCCACTCTCATGTCATTTTCGCAACAAAGTCTGTTCCTTTTCTTCGTTTTTATGTCCAGCATCCTCGAAAAGGATTGCTCGCAAAGATATATTGTAACAAACGGTATGAAAATCTCCAGAGCTTTCTTAGCAATAACAGGGTACGTTACCATTTGTTGACACCAAAACGTTGAAAGTGTTGTTGTTCTGAAGAGTTGCTGTTGAACCTGGCTCTGCTGATTTCATTGAGGTATTCATCATTGACATCTGTTGTCTCAACACTAAACGTGAACGGCTGTCTCACCCATGCTGGATATGACTCTCTTGTAGGGAAGTATCCGTCGAGAGACTTTGCAAGCTCATCTAAGTGTGTGGCAATTGCTTGCTTCAGTTCCGCGGGTACAGAAATGTCTCCGATTCCAGATACATCTTTGATCTTACTGACACAGTCGTCCAGCAGGGGAAAGTTTGCGAAGTTGTCGTTCTCTGTTCGTCGTTTCCATAACGGTAGCTTTTTTTGAAAAGCCTTCAGGTTTTCCTCCGCTTCGATGATGTTGACTCCACCGTCCTGCATCTTTTGATTGAGATGATTGAGAGCTGCGCAGATATCAGCCATGTACGCTAAAATGAGAATGAACTCAGAATTTTTGTAGCAATCTGCATGACAATGTTGGTGCTCTTGCAAAAACAGGGCTAATTCCACACGCACGGCAAAAACATGATTCAGCACCTGTCCCCGGGATAACCACCGAACGTTAGAATGGTACAGAAGTACCTCGAATTCAGAGCCCATTTCTTTACACAGCTCACTGAAGATGCGGTGCCTCAGAGCACTAGTTCGCACATAGTTCACGCATTCCACTACAATTTTTAATAGTTCTGCCAGTTTTGGAGGCAAGGTTTTTGTTGCCAACGCATGCCTGTGCAGAATACAATGCGTAATAATGATGTGTGGTGCATCGGCTTTCACTAGCGCACCAAAACCAGACTTTCTTCCCTGCATGACTGGAGCTCCGTCCGAACAAACTGCAGAAACCATATCCCACGAAAGATTGCTGTCTTTGAAGAAGTCATCCACCAGTTTCTTCACATTGGCTGCCTTAGTTGTTGTTGTAAGAGGCTTACAAAATAAAAAATCTTCCTTTATCACGTCGTCTTTCACATAGCGCACGAATACAGCAAGCTGGCTTAGATTGGAAACGTCTGTGGTCTCGTCGAGTTGAAGGCTGAATTTTGCCGGGCTTGAAATCAGATCTGCAACTACTTGAGCAAAGATGTCTTTGCTCATGTCCTCTATTCTGTCGCTGATGGTGTCATTTGAAAGAGGAATTTGGGATAACTTAACTTCAGCCTCTTTTCCCAGCATGATATTCGCCATCTTCAACACAGCTGGTTTTATGAGTGTTTCGCAACTTCATACGATGCTGTGAGGATCTGTTTGTTGATAGGTACAAAGCCGAGAACAGGCAGAGTAGCCTTTTCATCGAATCTGTCTCTCTTCACCTTGAATTCAGCGAGCGTTGCGTTCTTGTATTTTCCATCTCTATGCAGCTTAAGGAAGTGTTCTCTTAGTTTTGCTGGTGCTAGACTAGAATTGCTCAACTTGGCATTGCAAATCATGCAGTTAGGATGCTGACTCCCATCACGTTCCGTTATACATGTGAATCCATATTGTACATATTCGTCCGACCACTTTCTTTTTTTGCTCGACATAGTAAGTATGAAGGGATTAAAATATTAAGAAAGAAATCACAAGACGTACCATCACGACAGTCACAAGTCGACTACTGAACGGACCAAATTCCCTGCAGCACAGATAGGCCAAGCGATGTAGTGTGATCATCTGCAGCCAATGATGGCCAAGCGGGGCGTGTCATCACGAATCATATCAGTCCGATGTGTGTCTTGACCTCCGCCGAACCCCTGAGACTGACTCACCGAACCCCTGGGGTTCGATCGAACCCAGGTTAAGAACCACTGCCTTAGAAAGACAGGGGAGGATAGATATGTCTGTAGCAGTTTGGGTCTAGAGTGTCTCCCCCTTCCAATCTTTGGGGATCTCAGACGATTCGAGAGGTTGAACAAGCTAGTAATAGGGGTTGCAACAATTTCGGCAGATAATTTTAGGAAGAGAGGGTCCAGATTGTCCAGCCTTGCTGATTTGTAGGGGTCCAGATTTTACAGCTCTTTCAGAACCTCTGCTATCTCTATTTGGGTGAAGGAGAAATGGGGGGGCCAGGGCAAGTTGCAGTGAGGGGTGCAGGGCTGTTGACTGGGGTAGCCAGGTGGAAAGCATAGCCAGCCGTAGAAAAATGCTTATTGAAATTCTCTATCACGGATTTATCGGTGGTGACAGGGTTTCCTAGCCTCAGTGCAGTGGGCAGCTGGGAAGTGCTGCTCTTATTCTCCATGGACTTTAGTGTCCCAGAACTTTTTGGACTTAGTGCTACAGGATGCAAATTTCTGTTTGAAAAAGCTAGCCTTAACTTTCCTAACTGACTGTGTATGTTGGTTCCTGACTTAACTGAAAAGTTGCATATCGCGGGGGCTATTCAATGCAGTACGTATGATCAAAATGGATTAAAAATATTTCTCTCTCACCCATCTATACATAATAACCCATAATGACAAGGTGAAAACATGTTTTTACAAATGTTAGCAAATGTATTGAAAATTAATTATCTCTATTACATAAGTAGTCACACCCGAGTCTATATTTTGCAAAAGCAACAGCCTTGAGCCGTCTTGGGTGTCTGTATCAGCTATGCACATCTGAATTTGGGGATTTTCTCCCATTCTTCCAGTGAACAGCATTATTCAACTCTTTCCACATAAGTCTGGGTTTTGATTGGACCACAAGTAATTTCACATTCTTGTTCTGATGCCATTCCAGCATTGCTTTGGCTGTATGCTTGGGCTCATTCGCCCAACCGAAGGTCGTTTGCACTCTGAAGCAGGTTCTCATCTAGGATTTGCCTGTATTTGGCTCCATTCATGTTCCTTCTATCCTTACCAGTCCCACAGTTCCTACCGCTGAAAAGCATCCCCATAGCATGATGCTGCAACCACCATGCTTCATGGTAGGGATTATATTCGACGGGTGATGAGCTGTGGCCTAGTTCTCCCCAGACGGCGCTTTGCATTCAGGCCAAATATATTGAACAAAAATATGAACCGCAACATGTAAGTGTTGGTCCCATCTTTCATGAGCGAAAAAAAAAGATCCCATAAATGTTTCATGCGCACAAAAGCTTATTTCTCTAAAATGTTGTGCATAAGTTTGTTTACATCCCTGTTAGTGAGCATTTCTCCTTTGCCAAGATTATCCATCCACCTGACATAAAGAAGTCGATTAAACAGCATCTTGTGCTGGGGACAATAAAAGGCAACTCAAGTTGAGGGAGCGTGCAATGGGCATGCTGACTGCAGGAATGTCAAACTGTGTGACCTTATATAGACAGGTGTTTTTCTAAATCATGTCCACGCAATTGAATTGGCCACAGGTGGACTCCAATTTAGTTGCATTGGCATCTCAAGGCTGATCAACGGAAATCGGATGCCCTTGACCTCATTTGGAGTGACATAGCAAAGGGGTGTGAATACCAATGTAAATAAGATTTCTGTATTTCATTTTCAATGTGTAGAAATGTCTAAAGACATGTTTACACTTAGTCACTATGGGGTATTGTGTGTAGATGGGTTAGATTTAAAAAAACATTTAATCAATTTTGTATTCTGTTCGCTGCTCTGGCCCCCAATGGTGGAACAAACTCCCTCACGATGCCAGGACAGCGGAGTCAATCACCACCTTCCGGAGACACCTGAAACCCCACCTCTTTCAGGAATACCTAGGATAGGATAAAGTAATCCTTCTCACCCCCCCCCCCCCCCTTAAAAGATTTAGATGCACTATTGTAAAGTGGCTGTTCCACTGGATGTCTTAAGGTGAACGCACCAATTTGTAAGTCGCTCTGGATAAGAGCGTCTGCTAAATGACTTAAATGTAAATGTAATGTATTCAGGCTGTAACACAAATGTAGAATAAGTCAAGGTGTATGAATACTTTCTGAAGGCACTGTAAATACGGACAGTCCTTAACCATCTTGTGGCTAGGCATTTAAAAAAACGTAGGCTATATTCCCGTCTCTCTCGCCATTCGATAGGCTTTGAATATGACTTTGGGTTAGGCTATGCTTTCATCGTTTTATGCATGCATGCCGTTCTCCTGATCAAACAATGAATGCTGAATGCTAGCTGAGTTACATCACAAAGTAGTTTGAATAGCCTAAAAATGTAAGGTAGCCAGAGGACTAATGAGAGATCATCAATAGCCTATAGAAACATTGAATGACAAGTTTAAGCTTATTATGAAATAAATCCCTCCATGTGAATCTGAATGGCCAATAAGCTAAACTCAGCAAAAAAAGAAACATCCTCTCACTGTCAACTGCGTTTATTTTCAGTAAACTTGTATGAACATAAGATTCAACAACTGAGACAAACTGAACAAGTTCCACAGACACGTGACTAACAGAAATGGAATAATGTGTCCCTAAACAAAGGGGGAGGGTCAAAAGTAACAGTCAATCTGGTGTGGCCACCAGCTGAATTAAGTACTGCAGTGCATCTCCTCCTCATGGACTGCACCAGATTTGCCAGTTCTTGCTGTGAGATGTTACCCCACTCTTCCACCAAGGCACCTGCAAGTTCCCGGACATTTCTTGGGGGGAAATGGTCCTAGCCCTCACACTCCAATCCAACAGGTCCCAGACGTGCTCAATGGGATAGAGAGCCGGGCTCTTCACTGGCCATGGCAGAGCACTGACATTCCTGTCTTGCAGGAAATCACGCACAGAACGAGCAGTATGGCTGGTGGAATTGTCATGCTGGAGGGTCATGTCAGGATGAGCCTGCAGGAAGGGTACCACATGACCATGACGGACCCTCCACCTCCAAATCGATCCCGCTCCAGAGGACAGGCCTCGGTGTAACGCTCATTCCTTCGACGATAAATGCAAATCCTACCAGCACCCCCAGTGAGACAAAACCGCGACTCGTCAGTTAAGAGCACTTTTTGCCAGTCCTGTCTGGTCCAGCGATGGTGGGTTTGTGCCCATAGGCAACGTTGTTGCCGGTGATGTCTGGTGAGGACCTGCCTTACAACAGGCCTACAAGCCCTCAGTCCAGCCTCTCTCAGCCTATTGCGGACAGTCTGAGAACTGATGGAGGGATTGTGCGTTCCTGGTGTAACTCAGGCAGTTGTTGTTGCCATCACACCTGCGGGACAGTTACAGGATGTTCGGATGTCCCGATCCGGTGCAGGTGTTGTTACGTGGTCTGCCACTGCGAGGACGATCAGCTGTCCGTTCCGTCTCCCTGTAGTGCTGTCTTCGGCGTCTCACAGTACAGATGTTGCAATTTATTGCCCTGGCCACATCTGCAGTCCTCATGCCCCCTTGCAGCATGCCTGGCACGTTCACACAGATGAGCAGGGACCCTGGGTATCTTTCTTTTGGTGTTTTTCAGAGTCAGTAGAAAGGCCTCTTCAGTGTCCTAAGTTTTCATAACTGTGAACTTAATTGCCTACCGTCTGTAAGCTGTTAGTGTCTTAATGACCATTCCACAAATGCATGTTCATGAATTGTTTATGGTTCATTGAACAAGCATGGGAACATTGTTTAAACCCTTTACAATGAAGATCTGTGAATTTACTTGGATTTTTACAAATTATCTTTGAAAGACAGGGTCCTGAAAAAGTCGAGAACATTATCACTTTTATACAAACAGGTTACCAACATATTCAAATAATGATTGCCATATTTTAATTTAAAAGGTTTTGATTGATTTATTCATACCATTTCATCCTTCGAAAAGATATAGTCCCGACACAAATCTAGGGTTGCTACCCAACCGGCTAGTCGTTCGTTCTATTGGTTCGGTTGCTAGAGACACGACCAAGTCATTCAGTCATTTTGTTCTGTATCTATGGACACGACTCAGTCGTTCGTTATAAATGTTCCATTGCCATACTGGCTGGCAATGTTCTTATCCGCATTTGCATTCGTTTAAGCTGTTTTCCAGTGACATTTATTTGGATACATTCATAACAATGAGCTAATGAGGCACGATTTCGTCTGGCATAGAAAATGTGCTCACTCGTTAGGACACTGTTGTTCAGAGGAGCTAATCAACAACACAGCTAACACAATCACTTCAAACGGAAGCTGGAAAGACTGCAAACTAGCTGCGTGTCGATTCACCTTTTTTCAATTGACATTTCTTTGTATAAATACAAAAATGATGCCAGCTGATTCATGATTTCAACTGGCTGAGAAACGCTACCGGACTGTCTCGTCCCGACACGTTCATTACTATGGGAATGCTGAAGATTGAAATTCTATATTGAGACAATGTTGCAAATGTCGGTTAATACAAATCTCCTCTGTTGAAAACTAAAATGTTAGTCTAAAAGAAATGGGAGATAATGTCTAGATGCTTTTTATAGTAGATATCAAGTTTATAAATTGTCTGGCTGGGCTGATGAGACAGTGGATTGTGCAGTCAGATGGAACAGAGTAAATAGGCATTTTAACGTCAGATTTAGCCGGTGGGAACTTGTGGAATAGACACCGGCTGGGAATTCTGTTTTCACCAATCAGCATTCAGGATTAGACCATTGCCATATATAGATCTGTGCCATTCACTTTGAACTGGACTTTTTGCAGCATCAGCAGTCGAGAATAGATGCACTTGTTTTGAGATCAAAGCAAGAGCTTCATGTAGGGATGTGTGTACATTTGTTCATATCCTTCGCTAGTTAGTGAGTTATTAGCCCAGTTATAGATAATTTGTAGTTAGCAATGGGGAGTGACTGATTCCAAAAAGAGCACAAACGTGTGCATTTCAAGACCTCTTTGAAACGTCATTCAGGTAAAGAGCTTTTTTTTGTCTTAAAGGGGCAACGTATTTTGAGACAGGCTTGAATAAGCTAAGTGGCCAATAGGCAGAGGGTAGAATAATGTCTGATTCACTGTAATAATGGTATGGGAATAATGATGCATTTTATATTGTAAAGTGGTTTCTTGCATCAAACAACATGTTCAGTCACCTTGTCTGAAGGTCACGTGGATAAACAGTTTCTCAATTTTTTGAATTGAACCTTTAACTCTTGCACTGAGATGCAGTGCAGTAGACCGCTGCACCACTCAGGAGTGGCACCGCCCTGGTTAATGTTGCCAAACATACCCTTGTAAAACTGACCATCCTACAGATCCTCGACTTTGGCGATGTCATTTACAAAATAGCCTCCAATACCCTACTCAATAAATTGGATGCAGTCTATCACAGTGCAATCCGTTTTGTCACCAAAGCACCATATACTAACCACCACTGCGACCTGTACGCTCTCGTTGGCTGGCCCTCGCTTCATACTCGTCGCCAAACCCACTGGCTCCAGGCAATCTACAAGACCCTGCTAGGTAAAGTCCCCCTTATCTCAGCTTACTGGTCACCATAGCAGCACCCACCTATAGCACGCGCTCCAGCAGGTATATCTCTCTGGTCACCCCCAAAACCAATTCTTCCTTTGACCACCTCTCCTTCCAGTTCTCTGCTGCCAATGACTGGAACGAACTACAAACATCTCTGAAACTAGAAACACTTATCTCCCTCACTAGCTTTAAGCACCAGCTGTCAGAGCAGCTCACGGATTACTGCACATAGCCCATCTATAATTTAGCACAAACTACCTCTCCCCCTACTGTATTTATTTTGCTCCTTTGCACCCCATTATTTCTCTCTCTACTTTGCACATTCCTCCACTGCAAATCTACCATTCCAGTGTTTTACTTGCTATATTGTATCTACTTCGCCACCATGGCCTTTTTTTGCCTTTACCTCCCTTATCTCACCTCATTTGCTCACATTGTATATAGACTTATTTTTCTACTGTATGTTTGTTTACTCCATGTGTAACTCCGTGTTGTTGTATGTGTCTAACTGCTTTGCTTTGTCTTGGCCAGGTCGCAGTTGTAAATGAGAACTTGTTCTCAACTTGCCTACCTGGTTAAATAAAGGTGAAATGTTTTTTTTTACTTGATCAACATTGTAAGCTAAACAGTCTGATCTGTTGCACCGAACTCATTGCTTTTCGGATTTTTGCTACTCCCGCAATAACATCAGCTAAATAAGTGTATGTGACCAATAAAATGTGATTTTTTTATTTTTACATGTGCAGTGGTTGTATTTTGAACCGTAGACATTGTTTATCGTCCCAGGGACAATGGGACACCCTTAATTTCAAGCCCCGGACGGAATTATTTTATAAACCAAAAACGTATTTGGTTTTACTTGTAATGTTGCATTATTTTATAGGCTACGAAGGGTGGCCAACCATTTTTCAGGAGAGCCTTAAAGAGGCAGAGTGTAGGCTTGACTATGCAAAGAAGCCAATAAGCAGTGTGTAGCTAGCCTACCTTTTTGTCTGATTCTCGAGGTTAAAAAAAGATAGTAATGCATTTTATTTGTAAAGTGGCTAAAAATGTTAATGTCAAGGCCTACAGTCACCATGGGAACAGGTTGGCATCCTCTACTGGTCTCCTTGGGAACAGTCTGATATTATTCTGTGATTGTCTTATACCTTCAGTTTCACCCTCCTCAGAGGAGATGAGGATTGTCCCTTTCCCATCCTCGATCTGCACATCTGGCGCCACCATCCCAAACTTCTCCTTTAATATCTAACAAAGAAACAAGAATCTTTAGCGGAACACAGATATGCTGATCACTTTTCACTGTGTTGTGGTGGTTGCAACAAACAAGCAAACCAGTTTGGTGTTGTATAGATCAACATGCAACTCTCTAAGCAGTCAATATCCATCTGGCTTCATCTCTGCCTCTATGGTCAAAAATGTCCGTACCAGTCTGTGTGTTTGTCTTTATCAGTCTGATTGCAAGCATGGTCACATGCATACAGGAGCCAGAGAGGCATACATTACCTTGTCTTGAAGGGCCAGCACAAGAGTTTTGTGCACATTCAGTTTGACTGTAACCTCTGGCTTGCTGGCGCACACATAACAGTTGGCACTGGGTGGGTCCAAAGCACATGGAACAAGCAGCTTTTTCCTGGGGTTAGGCTGCTTGTTCAGGAAGATCTAAGAAGACCATACAGGAAGGAACATTGGAAAATGTTTCAGAGCACAGTAGGCATACACCAAACATTCATAATCTATTAAATTATTTACAAACATCATGGCTACAATTAGTGAATGAAATGCTGGGCCAAGTAAGTGATATGCTGAATTTTGAAAATAGTGCCGCATTCATACTGTCAAAGCTTCCCCGAATGTGCAGACTAGGGGCAGATGATCAAAGGTAGAGTACCACCCTCTAAGAGTAGAAGGGATCACTCCTGATTTCTCACCGTGCGACACTGCTCCACATCTCCAGACAGGATCTTCAGAGCCTCCAGCACAATGAGGCCAGCAATGACTGCATTGGTTGTGGCGATTGCTGGGATGATGTTTCCTGCCATGGCTGCAAGGAACAATTTACAAAATCAAAACACCTTCATAGGTATCAGACTTAGAAACATTTAAATGCCCAGTGCAGTCAAAAACATGATTTATATACATTTCCACAATATGAAGGTGGAATAATACTGTGAAATTATGAAAATGATCATGCTCTTTTTAGTGTAAGAGCTGTTTGAAAAGACTGCCTACAATTTCTGCCTGTTTTGGTGGGATGGAGTTTTGGCCTGCCTTGTGACATCAAGTGGTACATTAGTTAACAGACCAATAACAAAGAGTTCCAAACCTCTCAGCCAATAACATATAGTTTTCAGTTTCCCCCTGCCCACTCAGACCACTCCCATACAGTCCTAGCCATATTCTTGCTTGAGAAATTGACCGTTTTAATTCAAAACTAACAATCACAGTAAGGTACTTAATTGTTCTTAATTGGTAAGCAGAAATTATTTGATATCAAGATAAAAAAAACAGCAGCATTGGAACTTTAAAGCAAGAAAGTAAAATCAATTGTATGAATCTGTATCAATAATAAATTGTCACAATAAGAACTTAACAGCTCGACATCTTTCACCCAAAATACCCACACTTGATGTCAAAACGGCTCTTCATGTTCATGCTAAAGATGTGCATGCGCAAGTTGGCGGCTGCTGTCACAAAGTCCATCGCTGGAGGGTCATCCTAGCAAAAGGAGGAAAATGTTACTCAAATGCAATGCCAAAAGAGCATAATCTTCCCAGGTCTATTTTCTATCTCCACCACAATATTTTGTTCCAGTGGGGCAGTGTTGATTCTGCAATGTCCCATCCTTAGGTCCTCACCTTGTCCCACACAAGTTCTGCTCCATCCCCTTTGTCAGCCAGCATGGAGCGCAGGGTTTCCACGCTGCGGGAGAAGAGCTGGGAGTAACCTGCCACACCCAACACCTGTTGGTCCTTCAGTCCCGTCCCAGTCACCTCCTGGGGACACGCTATCGCACAACCAGAAAGAGAGAGAGAGAGACAATGACAAAACTAAACTACCACAACAAATCTTCTAAATCAAATTGGTCCACTGCACTCTCCAGAAGCTTGGAGCAATATAATATATACTGAACAAAAATATAAACTCAACCATTTCAAAGATTTTACTGAGTTACAGTTCATATAAAGGAAATCAGTCATTTGAAATAAATAAATTAGGCCCTAATCTATGGATTTCACATGACTGGGAATACAGACATGCATTTGTTGGTCAGATACCTGTTAAAAACGTTTTAATGTAGGGGCATCGATCAGAAAACCAGTCAGTATCTAGTGTGATCCCCATTTGCCTCAAACAGTTCGACATCTCCTTCACAGAGTTGATCAAGCTGTTGATTGTGGCCTGTGGTCCCACTCCTCTTCAATGGGTGTGCTTAGTTGCTGGATATTGGCGGGAACTGGAAAACGCTGTCGTACACGTCAATCCAGAGTATAATTCGACCGATTAAATCGGCATGGCTGATTTCAAGTTCATGACAATCGGTCATCCGCATTTTTGGATGCTGAATATGGCCGATTACATTGCATTCCACGAGGAAACTGCGTGGCAGGCCGACCAACTGTTACGCGAGTGCAGCAAGGAGCCAATGTAAGCTGCTAGCATTAAACTTATCGTATAAAAAACAATCAATCTTAACATAATCACTAGTTAACTACACATGGTTGATGATATTACTAGTTTAACTAGCTTGTCCTGCATTGCATATAATCAATGTGGTGCCTGTTAATTTATCATCGAATCACAGCCTACTTCACCAAACGGGTGATGATTAAACTAAAGCGCATTCATGAAAAAAAGCACAATCGTTGCACGAATATACCTAACCATAAACATCAATGCCTTTCTTAAAATCAATACACAAGTGTATATATATTTTAAACCTGCATATTTAGTTAAAAGAAATTCATGTTAACAGAAAATATTAAGTAGGGAAATTGTGTCACTTCTCGTGAGTTCATTCAGAGACAGGTTAAATACAACAGTTTGGGCCGTCGGGCTCGTTGCGAACTGTGAACTAATTTGCCAGAGTATTACATAATTATGACATAACATTGAAGGTTGTGCAATGTAACAGCAATATTTAGACTTAGGGTTGCTGCCCGTTTCATAAAATACGGAACGGTTCCGTATTTCATTGAGAATAAACGCTTTGTTTACGAAATTAGTATTTCCGGATTTGACCACAATTATAATATTATATTATAATTAAGTCTATGATTTGATAGAGCAGTCTGACTGAGCAGTGGTAGGCGGCAGCAGGCTCGTAAGCATTCGTTCAAACTTTAATGCATTTGTCAGCAGCTCTTAGCAATGCTTGCATCACAGCGCTGTTAATGACTTCAAGCCGGTCAACTCCTGAGATTAGGCTGGAAATACTAAAGTGTCTATTAGAACATCCAATAGTCAAAGGTATATGAAATACAAATGGTATAGAGAGAAATAGTCCTATAATTCCTAGAATAACTACAACCTAAAACTTCTTAACTGGGAATATTGAACCACCAGCTTTCATATGTTCTCATGTTCTGAGCAAGGAACTTAAACGTTAGCTTTTTTACATGGCACGTAGAGCACTCGTAACATCTGCAAATCGCTCTCCCACACGACGCCATGCACGTGGGCTGCCGCTGTGAGGCGAGTTGGACGTACTGCCAAATTATCTAAAACGACGTTGGAGACGGCTTATGGTAGAGAAATTAACATTAAAATCTCTGGCAACAGAGCTGGTAGGCATTCCTTCAGTCAGTATGCCGATTGCATAATCCCTCAATTTGAGACTTCTGTGGCATTTGTGACAAAACTGCACATTTTAGAGAGGCCTTTTATTGTTCCTAGCACATGGTGCACCTGTGTAATGATCATGCTGTTTAATCAGCTTCTTGATATGCCACACCTGTCAGGTGGATGGGTTATCTTGGCAAAGGAGAAATTCTCACTAACAGATTTAAACAAATTTGTGCACAAAATTTGAGAGAAATAAGCTTTCATTTGATTTCTGCTCATGAAACATGGGACCAACATAATACACAATGCGTTTATATTTTTTGTTCAGTGTAGGATGCTAATTTCTTACCAAGTTTCTGAATCTCAAGCCAATCCAGAGGGAGTGGTGCTTTCCTCTTCTTCCACAGCTTGTCCATGGTCAGGAGGTACTGGATGTCATCTTTGAAAAGCTGGAGGACCACACAAAGCAAATGGCTATTAGCCAAAGTCAAGGGGCTAATAAGCTTGTTGACAACAAGACAAGGGGACACTTTCACTTAAGCAGTCCTTTAGTGAATGCTTGTTCACACTAAAGCCTACCTTGTTGAAGAGTTTGACTGCGTCGTAGCCTGTGGATCGTGCCCAGTCCTTGGTGGACACCCGTTTGATGTCTCCATCCTGATCAGACGCTGTGGCCCGGGCTTCAGTGTCTGCAGGGTTCCCTGAGAAAAGGAGACAAGAGACCTCAATGAAAACCAGTGTGTGTACACAGCAGCCTTTTACTGCATACGTGTCAGTGCATCTCACCCCTCTGGTCTATGGAGGGCAGGGAGGTGGCAGTATTAGAATTCTCTAGTGTTGCGCTCTACTCACATGAAAGCTCTGGGTCAGCGGTGTCAGGGGACACCTCCTGATCTGCATCCTCCTCTCCAAAGAGCTGGCTGAGGTGGAGATTAAAATAAAACCGGATTGTCATTATCATGGGCTTAATCTCAACCTCCCAGCAATAAAACATATCTCTGCAAGCAACACCAACACTCACTTAGGATGAAGATAACAATCACAACCTATTCCTCATTGGTTTACAACTAGTGAGATACATAAAAGTTATCTTCCAAGATGGCGCAGCAGTAAGACGCGTTTGTTTTCGGCCCATGTAAATATTCAATATTTTTCTGGGGTTTTGTGTACAATTCAAATCCCTTTTTTCCCCATTTCGAATTAAATATACCTACCGCGATATGCAACTTTTCAGGGAAGTCGGGAACCAATAAACACAGTCAGTTAGGAAAGCAAACAGAAATTTGCATCCTGCAGCACTAAGTCCAAACAGTTTTGGGGCACTGTAAAGTCCATGGGGAATAAGAGTACCTCCTCCCAGCTGCCCACTGCACTGAGACTAGGAAACACTGTCACCACTGATAAATCCACAATAATTGAGAATTTCATTAAGCATTTCTCTATGGCTGGCCATGCTTTCCACCTGGCTACCCCAGCCCCGGCCAACAGCTCTGCACCCTCCGCAGCAACTGGCCCAAGCCCCCCCCCCGGCTTCTCCTTCACCCAAATTCAGACAGCTGATGTTCTGAAAGAGCTGCAAAATCTGGATCCCAACAAATCAGCTGGGCTAGACAATGTGGACCCTCTCTTCCTAAAATTATCTGCCAGCACTAGTCTGTTCAACAACTCTTTCGTATCGTCTGAGATTCCTAAAGATTGGAAAGCGGCTGCAGTCATCCCCTCTTCAAAGGGGAAGACACTCCAGACCCAAACTGTTACATACCTATATCCATCCTGCCCTCCCTTTCTGAAGTCTTCGAAAGCCAAGTGAACAAACAGATCACCGACCATTTCAAATCCCACCGTACCTTCTCCGCTATGCAATCTAGTTTCCGAGCTGGTCACGGGTGCACCTCAGCCACGCTCAAGGTCCTAAACGACATAACCGCCATCGATAAAAGACAGTACTGTGCAGCCGTCTTCATCGACCTGGCCAATGCTTTCGACTCTGTCAATCACCACATTCTTATCGGCAGGCTCAACAGCCTTGGTTTCTCTAATGACTTCCTCGCCTGGTTCACGAACTACTTCTCAGATAGAGTTCAGTGTGTCAAATCGGAGGGCCTGTTGTACAGACCTCTGGCAGTCTATGGGGGTTCTTCTTTGGACACTATTTAACAAACCTCCAAACAAGCTTCAATGCCCTAACAACACTCCTTCCATGGCCTCCAACTGCTCTTAAATGCTAGTAAAATGAAAGGCATGCTCTTCAACCAATCGCTGGCCGCACCCGCTCACCCAGCATCACTACTCTAGACGGTTCTGACTTAGAATATGTGGACAACTATAAATACCTAGGTGTCTGGCTAGACTGTAAACTCTCCTTCCAGACTCATATTAAGCATCTCCAATCCAAAATTAAAATATAGAATCGGCTTCCTATTTCGAACAAAGCCTCCTTCACTCATGCTGCCAAACATATCCCCATAAAACTGACTATCCTACCGATCCTCGACGATGTCATTTACAAAATAGCCTCGAACACTCTACTCAGCAAATTGGATGCAGTCTATCACAGTGCCATCCGTTTTGTCACCAAAGCCCCATATACTACCCACCACTGCGACCTGTATGCTCTCATCGGCTGGCCGTCACTACATATTCGTTGCCAAACCCACTGGCTCCAGGTCATCTATAAGTCTTTGCTAGGTAAAGTTCCACCTTATCTCAGCTCACTGGTCACCATAGCAACACCCACCCGTAGCACGTGCTCCAGCAGGTATATTTCACCGGTCATCCCCAAAGCCAACACCTATTTAGCCACCTTTCCTTCCAGTTCTCTGCTGCCAATAACTGGAATTAATTGCAAAAATCACCGAAGCTGGAGATTCTTATCTTCCTCACTAACTGGAACGTCAGCTGTCAGAGCAGCTTACCGATCGCTGCAGCTGTACACAGCCCATCCAACCAACTACCTACCTCATCCCCATATTTGTTTTTCTGCTCTTTTGCACACCAGTATTTCTACTTGCAAATCCTCATCTGCACATATATCACTCCAGTGTAAATTGCTAAATTGTAATTACTTCGCCACTATTGGCCTATTTATTGCCTTACCTTCTTACCTCATTTGCAGATACTGTATACAGAATTTTCTATTGTGTTATTGACTGTACATTTGTTTATTCAATGTGTAACTCTGTCGCACTGCTTTGCTTTATCTTGGCCAGGTCGCAGTTGTAAATGAGAACTTGTTCTCAACTGGCCTACCTGGTTAAATAAAGGTGATATAAATAAAAAATACATTTTAAAAAGCACTTCAACAACACTTACTTGAACAGGTACTTGGCCCACACAATGCAGTGTATAGGCTCAGAGGGGGTGTTGCGAATGGTACAACCAGGGAAGGTTTTCTGTGTGGGTTTGGGCTGACACTCATAACACTCAGTAAGACCCTATAGTGTGGGAAGTCAAGGAGAGGTGATTATTTCACTCTGTATCTAATGAATTTCCACTGCACTGAACATGTCCATGCTTCTAATTGGCATCCACAGGTTGTTTTCATCCGGGTCTTACCTTCTTAATAACGGTCACCTGCCCAAGGTAGCCAGCTGTGCCACTCTCAATAAGGGGAATGTCAGCTGCAAGACACATCCTGTTCACATGGTTACGAGCCGCTGCAAGGAAGAAAAGATTCAGCTGGCGCTAAGACCAGGACCACACCAGGGAAAAGATACCAAACGTACTCTACAGACAGACTAGGGGTAGGGAAAGCGGGTGTAATTAGGGGGAAGTAGATATTACTATACCTCGATTGTCCAAAGCATTCATGACAAGCATGAAGTTCCTGAAGAATTCCACATTGTACTCTGGGCTGTGAAGGACAAACATACCAAACATTAAACAGGATCAAGGACTAAGTTCTCACACCAGCAACTCACAACACAAGTTGACTTACTTCATGATGCTGTCATGATAGGCTGTAATGTTGGCAGTGGGACAGAATTGGAGCACACTCTCTTTTGCCACCTGCAAGACAGACAGCCGTAAGTTCACAAATAGTATTTAGATTGTGTACAGCATACACTGAGTGTACAAAACATTAGGAACATCTACTCTTTCCAGGTGAAAGCGATGATCCCTTATTGATGTCACTTCTTTAATCCACTTCAAAATCAGTGTAAATGAAGAGGAAGAGACAGGTGAATGAAGGATCTTTAAGCTTTGAGACATGAATTGTGTATGTGTGCCATTCAGAGAGTGAATGGGCAAGAAAACATATTTAAGTGCCTTTGAATTGGCTATGGTTATAGGTGCCAGGCGCACCTGTTTGAGTGTGTCAAGAACTGCAACGCTGCCGGGTTTTTCACACAACAGTTTCCAGTGTATATCAAGAATGGTCCACAATCCAAATGACATCCAGCCAACTTGACACAACTGTGGAAAGCATTGGAGTCAACAAGGTCCTGCATCCCTATGGAATGCTTGACACCTTGTAGAGTCCAATGCCCCGACGAATTGTGACTGAACAGCCTCAGGGCAAAAGGGGGTACAACTTAATATTAGGAAGGTGTTCCTAATGTTTTGTAAACTCAGTGTATTTTAGAATGCAAGACCAAGTGATCTCATGTTTGTGAAAGAACAACAAAGCATCTGTCCCCTACCTGCGCCTTGGACTTTCCCACATGTTTCTTCTGGAACAGGAACTGTCTGTTCAGGTTGCTCACATCAATAGTGTCCAGATCAATCTATAAAAGAGACACAGCAAATCGAAGTTAAAACACAATTACTGATACAAAAATTGCAATTAATAAGATCAAGACAGGTTCACAAAAAAGTTGGACGTGGTATGAAAGACTTTGCTACAAACTGTATAACGTTAGCTACCTACCTACCGTACGTTATTATATATCTAGCTAGCTGCATTGTAGTTTACATTGCTTATCACAAATCACCAGCATTGCTAGCAGCTAGCTAATTAGCCTTCAAGCATACCGGTATGGACAGCTTAGCATTGTCTAGCTAACGTTAGCAGACCACAAAGAGGTCGGGACAACATGGCGCGCAATTGAAATTCTGGACGAAGTGACCTAAATGTTGTGTGTTTTTATATACATGCACGTAACTAGCTAGCTATATAACTACATTGCTAACTCCACCACTTACATATAGCCAGGCTCATGTGAAAATGTTCTAATATATACACTTATTTCAGACTAGCTAGCATGCCAGGCCTTTCACACTTCAGCCTGTAGGCTGCACAAAGACCCAGCAAATGTCCGCCCCCTGCACGACTTACCACTTCTATATTTTTGAAGCCGGTGAGTACAAGATTTTTCAAGAGCTCGCAACCAATTCCTCCAGCTCCGACCACCAGCACCCGGCAAGCGGATAAGGAATCAGCGAGCTCTTTTCGGAGAGACCCCACTAGTTGTACCATTGTTGATCAGAAAAATACAGAAACTGCAGTAGACCAGAAGAGAGAGGAGCTAGCTATGTGGCTAGCAGCAGGCACCACCTCCTCACTCCGATAAGGGGGCCCTTCGATATAAGCGCACAAAGACTGATCAAACACTCTGCCTATAGTGCCGCCTTCTGGACAGGCGAGGTTTAGGCTTTTGAGTTGAGTTCGTTGAGTTTCCTTTGACAGACAGTACAGTGCTGAACTACACACCAAAACCATGACCAAAATAGGCTTTGTTTCTGCCTTTCTCACTATGTGGGTGGGAAAATATTGTGGGATACCAGTTTTGATGATATAGCTAGTTCAAGATGATATAGCTAGTGTTAGCAATTGGATATGTAGATGGGTGAGCCGGTCAAGGATCGATTCAGACTAAGTGGTAAATTTTATGACAAGTAAACAGTTTATTCAGAGTGAAAATATGTATTACAACGTAATTACGGCTCTTCCGTTAGTTCGTGTGGAACGGCAGGCAGAGAGCGTAAACAGTCAGCACAGCTCTTATATACGTCACAGAAAGTAGGTTGACCCTAGGAAGATCGGATCTCCGGATTGGTTCAGCTGGTTGTAGTCTGTAGTCTTCCGCCATTGGCTCAGTTGTCTGTCCATCATCGTAGGATCTTCTTCGGGCAGTGTTCGGTTAAAATTAAAAGGAGATTGTGTGTAATGTGGGAGCTATCCTGTAGGGGACCCCACAGGCTTTACTGTGAGTTGTAGCCATGTAATTAGCAGTAAGTTAGTCACCTGCATACGAAATAGCAATTCCTTACAAAACCCTCTCTTCACGTCTCACCAGAGACGTGACACAACCTAACTGGATCCAGACACAAAGAGAAACTTCTCCCATAAGGACTATGAAATAAGGCACGGTATTAAACAGAAATAGATATTTATGTATTACCATCATGTTCTCCATTCAATCCCACTATGTACTAAGTTGGCTACCAGCCACCTAGGAACTTACAACCCTCATTTAACAGAGCGGAGAACAGCTCAAAATAAAAGTAAAATGATTGTCCACATTAGCCAACTTTTTCCAGCAGGAAAAAGTTTCTGATACCCTCTCTTCACATCTCCTAAGAGATGTGATATAGTCCAGATACATTACTCCAAGCAAAAACGAAGACATAATCCAAAAAGGAAAAATATCCTAAACTAGGTATGTCTATCCGGAAATGGCCCACAAAGAAAAATAATTTCCCCCTCTTCCCATCCCAGATGGGACACGACATACAATGGAGAAGCTTAATCAATAAAAGCAACTGGATCCCCCTTTTTACTCCTGCTAGGGTGTCACTCAATTATCCTTTATTTCAGCAGTCATAGCATTTCATGAAAATAATAAAAAGTTTATTACTAATAACAAGTTATATATGCCTTTGTTGTATGCCTTTGTTCCCCCCAAGGGTGTCACTTATCAAAAACAGGATAAAACTTTATTGTTATTGACATGTAAGATGTAGGATAAAACTTTGGTCATGGAAAACAGAGTAAAGAATTATTAGAAACCATCTGGTCCTCTCAGCTACTTCTATCCTGTACCAAGTGGGCTCCTTGCCACCCAGGGACTCCAAACCATGTGTCATCATCAGTCAGTCCCATCCTCCCCTGAAAGCATGCTTCCGTATCGGCATCGCCAACTGGAGCATCAAGCAAAGGCATCATGCCTGAAGCCCTCACCACATCTGTAACAGACTTGTCAAAACACAGTATGATGCAAGCAGCACATCACATCAATAACAAATAATACAAGAATTAGGGTCAGAAATCCAGTAACCATCCTACCAGTGCACTTACCAAACCAGGCCAAGAGAACAGACTCCTCCCCCCCCGTGGACCTCATCTTAGCAGATAGTGCATCAACCCCGCCTTAGATTGTGAAGTTTAAAAACTATCATCTGGACTGGTATTAGGAATATACGTGCAACATTGTTTACCGAACATCTTGCAGACGTCCCCCTGACTGGCAAGAAGCATATCCAAGGCAAGTCTATTCTGTCTGGAAACCCCAAATGTGGCCTCAAGCTGTTCAGACATACTAGTGAGTGCATCACGGGAGTAATTCACAAAACGCTGTTGATCATAGTAGATATAATTAATCCATGCAGTCTGTCCAGCATCCACCATGGCTGGACCCATAGTAGGTAGTAAGTGCCAGAGTCCATCATTCCTACCCAAGGCCTGAAACTCATGAGGAATCCCCACTGACACTCCCAACAGGTTAGTGTGTATGTCAACTACATCCTCTGTCCATGGAGCACTACTACATCTGTCTCCCATGGGATGGAATGTTTTCAGGTCCCCTGGTTACAGAACTCAGCAGCTGTTCAGCAACAACATCAACAATGGTCAGTGGAATTATCAAACTGGTCAGACCACACGTACCTTGCCATTCTCCTCTAAGAATGGGTCTCAGCCCTCTTTTGGCTTCACTCATCCACCATACATCAGCCAGACCACTAGTTTGGTTTAGGCCTGTAACTGGCCAAGTGGAATTAATGGTTATGTTACTCCTGCAATCAGCTTCAGGCAATCTCCCATAATCAATGCCATTACCTGTACCCGTGATGCACTCGTAATTGCCCCCATATGCCTCAACACCCCAAGAGGCCCGATGAGGAGGTACTGCAGGAAACACAAGGCTCAAAGAGGAACAGAGGGTTGAATTGGGCTTAACCTGGTAAAAACTTCTCAAAATACACAACCACCCCTCTCCTTCTCCTACAGCAAATGGGTGTAGCCAGAACAGGTCTAGCATAACTTCAAATAATACAGTCCTTTCCTCTCAGGGTTTTAGCTGTGTACCTCATATAAGACAGCCACAAATTGTCCCTACTATCAAAACCAGTCTCAGTTTCTAATTAATCAATAGCCGAATAGTCTCTAACATTAATTACCTGAATGGTATTTTTAACACAGTGGTGGTAGAGGAGTGTGTCCGGTTACCTCTGGTCTTGGCAGTACCTTGATAGAAAACACACCCATCATGTCTGTCCTCGTCCTTTGTAGTCCGAGGGTGTGAGTGCCTGCATCAGAGAGCTTAATAGTTTTGATGGTTAGTAGGATTTCATCACCTTTACAAAGTTCAACATTGCTCCCAGGTTTCCCCATATCATGGAAAACCTATCCACCCTTGTGGGATCCTCCATGCTATAAGGATACCCTCTTCTCCAATCCTAGAACTGTCCGAAGTCGGTTATCATGTAATCTCTACTCTAACTTCTTGTCTACCCAGATCTAGGGATTCTTATGCTTATTTTGGAACAAAATACACATCACTTAGCCAGAGCCAGACACATCTTCACTTCTATGAACAAAAACAGGGGTGATAGGACAGGTAGGGTTACTTCATTCGAGAGTTGGCCCCCGGAATTCTGTTAATTCCAGTTCTTCTCCCGAACTCTGTTTATTGTCCGACAGTGAAAAAATGTCTTACCCTTCCGCCGTGCGATATGAATCTGGGTAGCTCTTTCAGCTAGCTGTCACCAGGGGTCTTCTATGGTCCCCAAGCCTCTGGGACTGGATTGAGTGACTTCACCTGTAGTTCACCTGTAATGCATACAATCCTGGACATACAGGCTTGGTTAACAAACAATTTCTCATATGTTTTATCTGATTATATCTTTAACTTCTATTCCCAATTGTTAGCTTACATTTTTTTTTTTTTTTTTTTTTAGTTTCCTATCCAATAAGCCCCATCCTATCCTAGACCACAATTTACCCATCCCCCTTTTGATACCTGACTCTGCCCAGGTATCAACCTTACCTACTCTAAATACTGACTTAGGTAAGATTAGTATATTATCCTTATGTCTGACATCATGAAGGAGCCCCTTTTAGTTTTCCACATGTCCAATTCTCCCTTGGGCGTCAATCCAGTACCAATTCCCTGTCAAGTTTCTTATCTACTTAAGAACTATCTGCGCTACTTATATATTTTCTTAAATATATATTTACCAATTTAAACCTTTTCTCTCATATTTCTCAAATACCACTAAGCTTCTAACTGTTTGACTTTATCCAAAATCATGTCTATGAGTGTCAATCTCTAAAGTCCTTACATTTC
The DNA here is from genome assembly GCF_034236695.1 of Oncorhynchus nerka. NCBI lineage: Eukaryota > Metazoa > Chordata > Actinopteri > Salmoniformes > Salmonidae > Oncorhynchus > Oncorhynchus nerka. The sequence continues at coordinate 27,079,008 of NC_088420.1, forward strand.
CTTAATCCATCTAACAATAATCCTAAATCATCACAGATGTCCTATATACCTGTTAAATTTAATACTATTTTTTTTTTTTTTTTTTTTTTTTTTTTAAACCCCTAATGGTCAAAAAAAAATTCAAAACAAATGCTTATCATATCAAAATCCTTCCTTCAAGGACTCTTAGTATTCTATCTGACAATAACATGAATTTAATATATGTTGCAGAGTGCAGAATTCCTTGTCTACAGTGATTTATCACCCCTAAGAACTGAAACTTATTTTTCTATGTAATTCCCTGCCCTATTGGCTTAATATATATCCTATCCTAACCTCATAACCTAAACTCCTTTATAATGAATTTACCTTAAAACTAGTACTCAATATGACCACATTCATTATACCAATGACTCTCCCCCAAGGCTGATCAGACCTTAGAAGACAGTGATGATAAGGTCCATGAGTCAACCCACCCTTTTATAGTCAAGTTCTATACTACACCAGACATATTAAAGAACCCTTTATCCTTAAAATCCAAATTCACTTGTGTAATTTAAAACTCATAAAATAAAAACTCATAAAGTTCCATATTTGAGCGTGTCTCTTTAAAATACCTTTGCACCAAAACAAATAGTCCTAACAAATGTTTTATGTGTATATATTTGCAAACCTTAATGATTAATCAAAACTTCCAGGCCTTTCCAATTTGGTCGTTTATGGCCTCATTCTCCCAATATTATAATCCCTGATATTTAATAAAAATAACGTATTTTCCCTTGGCTCCTTCAACTCACATTTACATCTCAATAAAACAAAACACCATCTGCGTGCTCCTCAAGGAAAAACAACTTGCCCCTGTTACGTATCAAGGGAAATGTTCAAATAACCAAATTCAACCTCGCTAGTTTACCGAAACATGTACAATTATGTTTTACCATAGAGGTTGCTTTTCACCATTAATACCCTGACACCGTTCCACATAATGGAAACAGTGCTCAAATTCACTGGTGCTATTCAAACGATCAAACCAAAAATCAACAACCATCAGAATCCACCATCACGATGTTTTATGACTCAGACATCCAATCCTCTCTCTCACGGCCCAATTACAGTCCAAATAAACGCCACAAATCAATGATACCCACCCAGCGAATCAGCTGCTAGTTTTTAGCATCTTTCCTGACGATTTACATACTCCTTTTAAAGGACACTAACCATTTTCTCTGTCACCCCCAGTCAAGACATCATTTCCGTGGCGACGGAAACCTCGCTAGTGATGTCATCAACAAGCGCTCAATCTTGACTTATTTCGCAACGATTTTCAACTCATTGTAAATAATGGTTGGCTGTCTGCAACAACAGTATTTCGGGTTCGATAAACCAAACCTAATTTATCACATCTGTTGAATCCTGAATTAGAGTTTACAACATCAATCAACATCTCTCAATTCGCTAATCTTATAAAAACATTTCGATGGACACAAATCTATCGTAATTGTTCCCTCGTTATTATTCAGAATTAATTTGATTCAAGTCACTGTCTTCTCTATTGATACAGTAATTTAAATACGACCCAACTCTCAATACATTATTCCAGCAGATCATCTAGTGAACAGATATCGTCTTGCATCGGAATTCGCTTCGTTATTATTTTAAATTGAAATAGTCTATCAATTTAACCTAAACAATCTATTGAAAATGTTCAATTTATCTCTTATACAACACTAGCGACCATAACTTTCCAGGCAATCATTCAAATAGATTATTTACAATCAAAAACTCTGAATTCAGCCAGCGCCATGACTGGGAATGGAACTCGGGCCTCCCGCGTGGCAGGCGAGAATTCTACCACTGAACCACCAATGCTATTGTGAATATCTAAAATTACTCCGGATATAAACCCCATTTACAAAGTAAAATCTAAACAAGTCACTATCGGTAATTCCCAGAAAAATAATAGCCCAATTTTAATAGTACGAACGTTACTCCAGCTATGATTCTCCAATTCCAAATTGCACATATTAGCAATCAAAGAATAAAATCGACACTAATGACTAGGAAACAGATGCGCCTTTTAATTGAAAGTAGATTGTTTACTTATGCAACGTATTTCAGTTACTTTACTACTTCACATTAATCACGCAATGATAATTAGTTTGATGGAAAACCTTAGGCTTTGTACAACATTATAAATTACATCGAGCATCCCTCGAATTCTCTAACTTTATGGAAAACAGTTTATTCAATAAATCCCGCAACTTCTCTCATACTGGGAAGAAAAATTATTACATGTTCAGACTTTAAGGGCAGTTTAATTTAACATGTTTCACCCAGACGGAGATAATCCAATATGCGTTCTATAGTTACATCGTTAGGGTAAGATAACCAGAAGTGGACACTCTAATCAGTTTCTAGAGCTCAATTTCCCAGATTTTGTAGATTATTTTAATAGTGCTTAAAAACTTCATCTTTACTATAACTTTCTCTGCAAAACAACCAGTTCAATTACAACCAAAAACTCAGATATATATAACTATTCTTTACACCTCAGCTGGGAACCGAACCCCGGCCTCCCACGTGGCAGGCGAGAACTCCACCACTGAGATTCTCCGCAAATAGACCCAATTTTCAGTTATCTGCATGTGTTACTCCGGCATCTGAACAACAGAAAATAGCACTAATTTAAACGCCCAAAGTTTTCCCTCAATTAGTATTCTCATTAATCTCGCTCCTTCGTATCTGACCCTTCTTTCTTAAATACGTGAATTTTGTTCTTTTCTGCCTCTTTCTCTCTTAACCCACATTCCATTGTTTTCAGCTGAACTGCGGATGGCGGTTCCCCTCCTAAATGACCTTCCTGTGTCCATTTTAGCTTTAATCCCTCCCAAACTTTCTTCATGTGCTTCCATTGTTTCTTTCCCCCTGATCTATATTCTATTTTTTTGTTCTAGGAACTCAGTAAACCTCAGCTTTGGAGTATTGAGGGTCGCCATTGTGAATTTTTAATCGTGATTTTATTTAATTCAATCGGAATTTAATCGTAGTTTTAATCGGAATTCTCTCCTTCTATCTGAATATAGTTAGCATATACTTCGCCCGACGTTGATTAATACCCACGATGTACTCGAAGAGACACTGCTGCACGTGCTCTGTCTTATCTCTGAACCTCTCCTTTGTATGTTTTAGTTCGAGAAAAACGCATGAGTCGGTATGGGATTTGTGGAGCGCACAACCAAGGGATCTATTCAACTATTTAGTCTCAATATTTAAATATTATATTCAGATATTATTTCAATTATACATCAGTCATTTTGTTCCTGATTATACATTTAAATTTGAGCGTTTCTATAGCAATCTCTTTAGGCAATATCAACAGGAATGAAAAAAGCGAAAATCAGTGTTTTAGCCCGGCGGCTGTCAATCAAGTTTGCACGGTCATTCGACTACTGAGATGGCCTTGTCTATCAGCACGTGTGCATAATAGCCCAGTTACGTATCCCAACCTAGCGGTTTACTCCGCGACAAACGTTTCTCTCAATTTAATTTCCCCGGTCTCAAAATCTCTAGTCAACTCTGGTTATATTATGTTATTGTTTGATGTGCAATGGTCACATCATTCCCGATCTCTGTCTAGTGGAACGCCAAACTCACACATCCTACATCCACTCGACTACACCTCTCACATAACCTGTTAAATAGTAGACAGCTTTTCAACAGGGCATTTTTCATGCAGATTCATTCAATCCAACCACACCTCAACAAGACCTATTCGTTATCAATACGACATTTTACTTGCAGATTCGGTTCATCTATCATTTAACTATAACCACACCTCCACAAGACCTATTCGATAGTACACAACGTATCAATAGGACATTTTACATGCAGATTCGGTTCATCTATCACCACATTCATTCGTATGAAATTCTCATTGAATTTCCAACATTCATAATCGTGTCCTTTACATGTTAAAACACAGCCTCTGCTTTCCCTCACCTCTATACACAACCCAATATATATATAATTAGGACAGTTTTCTATGCAGATTTCAGAACAAACAGGGTCCCGAAGGAATTTAACATATTGGTCAATCACAATTCACTCATTCCTATTAAAATAACTCAGTATAGGCCAATTAATAAAATTCTATAACAACTGTCAGAACACAGAAGTCATAGGTACATATTAACAGTTACAAATAGACAAAACATACAAATACTGGTTATATCTCTGACCTCTATTAATTCAATCCCTATCAGACCGAGCTAAGCGGATTTACTGGATAGAATTCAACTCTAGAATCCAACTCTATCCCCTACTGATCCCTATCGAATTCAACCCCTATCAGAATTAATACACGTTAATACACGATCTCTCTGACCCCTGAAAGCCGAATCCCTATCGGCGAATCTCTCTATTCCCGATCCCTATCGCACTAACCCCTATCAGCATTGATGCGCATGTCCAACCCCTATCGGAACTTAATTTATATATATATCCGATCCCTATTGGAACTTGTTAGGCCTTTAATTGATCTTTCATCATTGAAAGCTATCAGACTGTGACTGATATCTCATCATTGATTCATATCACACCAGCCGTCGCTGGCTTGTTTCTACATATCTTCACTTACACTGTTCTTTTCGACTCGTCAGCAAATTATAAATTTACACAAGAATTCATACTTACTCGGAAATACTGATCAAAATTTAGGCAGACTATACGACAATATGCAAAGTTTGATTTAACAGGTTTTGCTTACCTTATTTATGGTGCACCTTTAGATCAGTTTCCCGAGTTGAGTAGAATTGTTGTCCACCCCCCGAGAATCAAATCACCCGTCCTTCTCGAATCTCCCTCTCCACGCGCTCAACCCTCTCTCACATCCAATCTGCCCGCTTCGACTGGACCGTTAGTTAACCATCCTCTGCTACCATTTCTGTTAGCAATTGGATATGTAGATGGGTGAGCCGGTCAAGGATCGATTCAGACTAAGTGGTAAATTTTATGACAAGTAAACAGTTTATTCAGAGTGAAAATATGTATTACAACGTAATTACGGCTCTTCCGTTAGTTCGTGTGGAACGGCAGGCAGAGAGCGTAAACAGTCAGCACAGCTCTTATATACGTCACAGAAAGTAGGTTGACCCTAGGAAGATCGGATCTCCGGATTGGTTCAGCTGGTTGTAGTCTGTAGTCTTCCGCCATTGGCTCAGTTGTCTGTCCATCATCGTAGGATCTTCTTCGGGCAGTGTTCGGTTACAAAGGAGATTATGTGTAATGTGGGAGCTATCCTGTAGGGGACCCCACAGGCTTTACTGTGAGTTGTAGCCATGTAATTAGCAGTAAGTTAGTCACCTGCATACGAAATAGCAATTCCTTACACTAGTTCAAGATGATATAGCTAGTTCAAGATGATATAGCTAGTTCAAGATGATATAGCTAGTTCAAGATAGTGCAGTGGCAAATGAATTCCATTCAGATTGACAAAAACATCCAGTCAAGCTAAAACAAGTAGTCATGATGAAAATGATTGAGAGAGCCAGAGTATCACTGACATAAAACTAGTTTATTGCTTTGAGTGGTGGTAAACATATATATTGAAGTCCACTTTTGCACTAACTCTCTTGCACTGACTATGCACACCCACTAGACTCTACCCACATACTCACACTGACACCCCAACACACACACAATTCACACTCACCATATATGCCGCTGCTACTGTCTATTATCTACCCTGTTGCCTAGTCACTTTCATTGAATAGATGGCTCATTCATCACAAAGCACACTGATATTGCAAACTACTTTATTGACTTTTTCATTGGCAAGATAAACAAACTTAGGGATGACATGCCAGCAACAAATGCTGACACTACACATCCAAGTATATCGGACCAAATTATGAAAGACAAGAATTGTACTTTTGAATTCTGTAAAGTCAGTGTGGAAGAGGTGAAAAAAGTATTGTTGTCTATCAACAATGACAAGCCACTGGGGTCTAACAATCTGGATGGAAAATTACTGAGGATAATAGCATACGATATTGCCACTCCTATTTGCCACATCTTCAATTTAAGCCTACTTGAGAGAGTGTGCCCTCAAGCCTGGAAGGAAGCTAAAGTAATTCCACTAACCAGGAATAGTAAAGCCCCCTTTACTGCCTCAAATAGCCGAACAATCAGCCTGTTACCAACCCTTAGTAAACTTCTGGGGAACAATTGTTTGACCAGATACAATGCTATTTCACAGTAAACAAATTGACAACAGACTTTCAGCATGATTATAGGGATGGACACTCAACAAGCACAGCACTTACACAAATGACTGATGATTGGCTGAGAGAAATTGATGATAAAATGCTTGTGGGGGCTGTCATGTTAGACTTCAGTGCAGCTTTTGACATTATCGATCATAGTCTGCTCTGGAAAAACGTATGTGTTATGGCTTTACACCCCCTGCTATAATGTGGATAAAGAGTTACCTGTCTAACAGAACACCGAAGGTGTTCTTTAATGGAAGCCTGTCAAATATAATCCAGTTAGAATCAGTAATTCCCCAGGGTAGCTGTTCAGGCCCCTTGATTTTTTAAATTTTTACTAACTACATGCCACTGACTTTGAGTAAAGCCAGAGTGTCTATGTATGTGGATGACTCAACACTATACATGTCAGCTACTACAGCGACTGAAATGACTGCAACACTCAACAAAGAGCTGCAGTTAGTTTCAGAGTGGGTGGCAAGGAATAAGTTAGCCCTAAATATTTCCAAAACTTAAAGCATTGTATTTGGAACAAAACACTCACTAAACCCTAAACCTCAACTAAAGCTTGTAATAAATCATTTGGAAATTGAGCAAGTTGACATGACTAAACTGCTTGGTGTAACCCTAGATTGTAAACTGTCATGGTCAAAACATATTGATGCAGTAGTAGCTAAGATGGATAGAAGTCTGTCTATAATAAAGCAATGCTCTGCCTTCTTAACAACACTATCAACAAGGCAGGTCCTACAGGCACAAGTTTTGTTGCACCTTGACTACTGTTCAGTCGTGTGGTCAGGTGTCACAAAAAAGGACTTAGGAAAATTGCAATTGGCTCAGAACAGGGCAGCACGGCTGGCCCTTGGATGTACACAGAGAGCTAATATTAATAATATGCATGTCAATCTCTCCTGGCTGAAAGTGGAGGAGAGATGGACTTCATCACTACTTTTATTTATGATAGGTATTGACATGTTGAATGCACCGAGTTGTCTGTCTAAACTACTGGCACACAGCTCGGACACCCATGCATACCCCACAAGACATGCCACAAGAGGTCTCTTCACAGTCCCCAAGTCCAGAACAGACTATGGGAGGCACACAGTACTACATAGAGGCATGACAACATGGAACTTCTACACCTGCATTGCTTGCTGTTTGGGGTTTTAGGCTGGGTTTCTGTACAGCACTTTGAGATATCAGCTGATGTAAGAAGGGCTTTATAAATAAATTTGATTTGAAATTTGATTTGAACTATTTTCCACATCAAGTAACTGACGCAAGCAGTAAAATTAGACTTAAAAAAACAGGTTAAAAAAACACCTTATGGAACAGCGGGGACTGTGAAGCAACACAAACATTGGCACAGACACACACGCACTCAACCCGGCCCCTGCGCACACACACACACGATAACATACATACATACACATGGATTTAATAATGTAGATATGTGGTAGTGGTGGAATAGGGGCCTGAGGGCACACAGTGTGTTGTGAAATCTGTGAATGTATTGTAATGTTTTTTAAAATTTTGCTGGACCTCAGGAAGAGTCGCTGCTGTTTTGGCATACATCCAGTCACTACAAAGACAACTCAGTTGACGGAGAGGAAGTAAACCGCTCAGAGATTTCATCATGAGGTCAATGATGACTTTAAAACTGTTATAGTTTAATAGCTGTGATAAGAGAGAACTGAGGATGGATCAAAAACATTGTAGTTACTCCACAATATTAACCTAATTGACAGAGTGAAAAGAAGGAAGCCTGTACAGAATAAAAAATATTCCAAAACATGCGTCCTGTTTGCAACAAGGCACTAAAGTAAAACTGCAAAAAAAATGACCAAACAATTAACTTTTTGTCCTGAATACAAAGTGTGTTGTATTTGGGGCAAATCCAATACAACACATTACTGAGTAACACCGTATTTTCAAGCAATAATGCTGGCTGCATCATGTTATGTGTATGCTTATAATTGTTCAGGACTGGGGAGTTTTTCAGGGTAAAAAATTAACAACATGGAGCTAAGCGCTGGCAAAATCCTAGAGGAAAACATGGTTCAGTCTGCTTTCCACTAGACACTGGGAGATGAATTCACCTTTCAGCAGGACAATAACCTAAAACACAAGGCTAAATCTACACAGTACTCTTAGAAAAAAATATGCTATCTAGAACCTTAAAAGGTTCTTCATCTGTCCCCGTAGGATAACCCTTTTTGGTTGCAGGTATAACCATTTTGGTTCCAGGTAGAACCCTTTTACAGAGGGTTCTACCTGGAACAAAAAAGGGTTATCCTATGGGGACATCCGAATAACCCTATTGGAACCCTTTTTACTAAGATTGTGGGGTGGCTGACCAAGAAGACAGTGAATGTTCCTGAGTGACCGAATTACAGTTTTGACTTAAATCTACTTGAAAATATATGGCAAGACCTGAAAATGGCTGTCTAGCAATGATCAACAACCAATTTGACAGCGCTTGTAGAATTTTTAAAAGAATAATTGGCAAATGTGGCACAATCCAGGTATGGAAAGTTCTTAGAGACTTACCCAGAAAGACTCACAGCTGTAACCGCTGCCAAAGGTGCTTCTACAAAGTATTGACTCAGGGGTGTAAATACTTATGTCAATGAGATATTTATGTATTTAATTTACAATAAATTAGCAAACATTTATAAAACATGTTTCCACCTTGTCATTATGGGGGTATTGTGTGTTGATGGGTAAGAACATTTCATCCATTTTGAATTCAAGCTGTAACACAACAAAATATGGAATAAGTCAAAGGCTATGAATACTTCTGAAGGCACTGTACATAGCTACCTCAATGACCTCTTACCCCTTGGGACTGGTACTCCCTGTATATAGCCATGTTATTTTTATAAATTGTTATTCGTTCACTCTGTATTTATTCCTCTTGTCACTATTTTGAAAAATTATTTAACTCTGCATTGTTGGAAAATGACCTGTAAGTAAGCATTTCACTGTTCGTCTACACCTGTTGTATACAAAGCATGTGACAAATACAGTTGTATTTGATTTAATGTGAAATAATTCTCTACCATTAATCAAGCCTTTTACAGTGTATTGTGCACATGGCATCAGAGCAGTAAGCAAGGTATTAATCTTCATCCTCCTTAGTCATAGTGGGCTGTTTTTTCTGCAGCACTGCTGTTTCTACTGAAGGTCCTGGGTCTCCTACAGATATATTATGTATTACATTATACTGTATAACAGCAATACAGACCAACATTAGAAAAATACAGACATATCTATCAAAATTAAAACCATCTTTTATAAATGTATGAACTAAGTAATACTACATCTTTGTTTGTTTTTGTCAACGACACATTTTTATGACACAGTTATTGTCTGTAAAGAACCCTTTAGTTCTTTAGATTTTATCCTATGTTTATCTGACTATGGTATGTTTTGAAGTACCCTCTCAAAACGAGCATGTATGAGGTTGGCCTTATCGACAAGCCACTTCTTCAGGTCAGCTGTATAGCAGCCTGTCTGGTCAGGTTCTCTGGGTCACCCAGCTGGGCCTGAAACGGTGCTAAGATGTCCAGCTTCTTCACCGTCTGTCGAAGACGCTCCTCTTTGGCCATCCTCTCCTGGACATGACATGATGTAGAGAGGAAATACTGTAGGGTAAGAAGGCGGCACAGAGTGTCAGTCAGCCTTCTGTGATGAGAAGGTGAGTGTAATTCTTACTAGTGCCTCTCAGTGACAGCGTGCTCTCTCATTCCTCACTGTGTTGTAGATGGAGATGTAAAGCTCAGTACTGCCCCTTCTTGTTATCTTACACCCAGTATTTCCCTCACCTGAGTAAAAATACTAAGTGCTTATTACTTTGATATTTCTCTAATTTGAAGACATGTCGGAAAAGGTCTAGTAATTCATGCCAAAGTACATACACAACACATGCACACCTCTTTCTCAGACTCCTTGATTGTACCACATTCTCCTCCTCCATCATATGGACTAACATTTCATACAGATTCTTACTTGGCTTCTAAAATGGATCTTCCTGAAAGCACATACATAAAGACCATTGGACAAACACCATAGTTACTTAACCCACATAACGGAAGAACATTTTATCTCAAATTGCTGGTGGCACCAAATAGATGATCTAAGCCAGGTGTAAATTCTGTAGATTGTTTAGCTACTGTTTATTGCTCCTGAAGAGTACACCTGAAAGGTGGATGCCAGGTGGATAGGTGGGAGCCATCTGAAGGGTGAAGGAGTGTGGGTTCTGGGAATCCCCTGAATCTCTGGGCTTGAAGTTTCTCCAAGCAGGAATAACCTGGTCATCCTCCCTTTGGTATGTCACTTGGATCCTGTCCTCAGACACCAGGAAGATCCATTCTGCTACATCCTCCCCAGCTGTCTTGGACCCGTCTCGATTGAACCACTCCACCACCTGCTGCTCATAACCTGTACAGCCTGAATTTAAAATGGATTCAATTGAGATTGTGTTACTGGCCTACACACAATACCTCATAATGTCAAAGTTTGATTATTTCTTTGTCATTTTTACATGGACTCACTCTGTGACCAACAATCGAGTTTAACATGATTTTTTGAATGACCACCTCATCTCTGTACCCCACACAATTATCTGTAATGTCCCTCATTCGAGAAGTGAATTTTAAAGGATACAAAGAGTAGTGCAAACGGCCCAGTACATCACTGGGGCCAAGCTTCCTGCCATCCAGGCGGTTTCAGCCCATAAAATTGTCAGAGACTCCAGTCACCTAAGTTATCGCCAAGTCTAGGACCAACAGGCTCCTCAACAGCTTCTACCCCCAAGCCATTAGACTGCTGAACAATTCATAAAAATCGCCACCGGACAATTTACATTTTCAATTGCTAGACTAATGGTCATGAGCACTCACCTCAATTTAGCTAACACTTCCCAGCCTAATTGTAACCAAGCATCCAAACGGAGATTCAGTGAAAACAATAATCTGACATTGATGGATTTTGTCAATACCATGCTTTTCTCAAAGCAGGACAATGGCGCTGTCCCAATCAAAACGGTGCTAAAATTATAGTTGGCACACACAGCGATTGCTTTACCTTTATTAGAGTGGTGGATTACTTTGGGAGTTTCACGTAAGCACGGCTATGAACTAAGCTGCGCATTCAGTTGACTACAATTTTTTTGCACCAGCGCAAAAGATTCGAGTCTGACCCAAAATCATTTGATCAAGAATGGTTCACAGCTTCTACCCCCAAGCCACTATCTCACAGTCATGTCCCAGCCACCATTCACAATCACACTTATCTTTGTCTAAGTTTGACCATCCTAAGGTGCCTCTTTTTTGATATATATGGCATGTCCTTATAGGGAAATTGGGATTAAGGAACAGTTTGATGATAAGTAGGTGACATTATAGCCCAATTCTGTAGGCTAAGTTATATTCCACAGTGGGGGCAAGCTGTAAATCGAGGGAGCGTGTGTCCGAGTCCATGGTTGTATTCTCTTTCCTTTCTTTGGAGCCTCATCGTTGCCTCGTTGATCCTCAAAGAGGCTTGTGAATTGAAATATTGGTGTTGCCATGCCAGGCAGTCTGCTGCCTTTTATATACACAGGCAAAGGTGTTTGAATATTGGATTCCCTACATACACTACTTGACCAAAAGTATGTGGACAACTGCTCGTCGAACATCTCACTCCAAAATTATGGGTGTTAATGTGGAGTTGGTCCCACCTTTGCTGCTATAAAAGCCTCCACTCTTCTGGGAAGGCTTTCCACTAGATGTTGGAACATTGCTGCAGCAACTTGCTTCCATTCAACCACAAGAGAATTAGTGAGGTCGGGCACTGATGTTGGGCGATTAGGCCTGGCTTACAATTCATCCCAAAGGTGTTCGATGGGGTTTAGGTCAGGGCTCTGTGCAGGCCAGTCAAGTTCTTCCACACCGATCTTGACAAAACATTTCTTTATAGACCTTGCTTTGTGCACTGTAGCATTTCCCCTGCACTGGAACTAAGGAGCCTAGCCCGAACCATGAAAAACAGCCCCAGACCATTATTCATCCCCCACTTAATTTTACAGTTGGCACTATGCCTTGGCATCTGCCAAACCCAGATTTGTCTGTTGGACTGCCAAACCGTGAAGCGTGATTCATCATGCCAGAGTACGGGTTTACACTGCTCCACAGTAAAATGGCGGAGAGCTTTCCAGCCGACCCTTGGCATTGCGCATGGTGATCTTAGGCTTTTGTATGGCTACTCGGCCATGGAAACCGGTTTCATGAAGCTCCCAACGAACAGTTGTTGTGCTGATGTTGCTTCCAGAGGCAGTTTGGAACTCTGTAGTGAGTGTTGCAACCGAGGACAGACGATTTTTACACGCTATGTGCTTCAGTATTCGGCCGTCCGTTCTGTGAGCTTGTGTGGACTACCACTTTGTGGCTGAGCTGATGTTGCTCCTAGATGTTTCCACTTCACAATAACAGCACTTACAGTTGACCAGGGCAGCTCTAGCAGGTCAGACATTTAACGAACTGACTTGTTGGAAAGGTGGCATCCTATGACGTTGCCGCGTTGAAAGTCACTGAGCTCTTCAGTAAGGCTATTCTACTGCTAATGTTTGTTGATGGAGATTGCATGGCTGTGTGCTCGATTTTATACACCAGTCAGCAAAGGGAGTAGTTGAAGTAGCTGAATCCGCTATTTGGAAGGGGTGTCACACACTCATGTATATATAATGTACTTCCATTCATTTTTTAAAACCGGTACCGTTTACCTCAGACAAGTCCTGTGAGACTTGTGGGGGTCGTAGATCAAAATGGAGAACACCATCATGTCCGTGAGAATCTCCCCTTTCCACCATGGGGCTAGTTTGTAACCCAAATGGTTTGGATGCTACAGATGTTTTCGGGATGTCTCATGGTCTGACAAACACCGTTCTAGCTCTAACACCTTTCACCGCATATGCAGAAGTGATAGGCAGATGTGGTGGATTGAGATGAATTCAATGGAAAAAAACATATCTCCCACTTAACCTGACAGATTTCTACGAGGATTTTTCTTTACGTTACGTCAAGCAACTCTAGGAGGTTATCAGCTACCAGAAAGTAAAGCTCATCGTAAATATTCATAGTTGATATTTCCACCTATTATATCTCTGTCTATATTTCCAAGATGAAGAGATCTTAATTATTTTTGTTTATGTAGGGCAGACAACTGAATACTTGTATTCCAAATGTTAGCAATATTCGAACTTGCAATATTTGGTTACATGCGCTTATGTGGGCCATCCCCACTCCACCCAGGCATTATTCTGCACTTTGAGTTTAGGGGGTGTGATGATGCACAGAAATACAATACTATCACGACTCAGGATATGACCCAGATTAAAACACGGAAGGCGGACAGTACAGTTCTCAGATGATTTATTAGAAACACAGGGCAGGTAGAGGTTCGTAATCAGGTCAGAGTCAGACAGGTACAGGACAGCAGGAAGGCTCAGGGTCAGGGCAGGCAGAGGTTCGTAATCAGGTCAGAGTCAGACAGGTACAGGACGGCAGGCAGGCAGAATGGTCAGAACTAGCGCAACAGGAAGGTGGGAAAGAACCCTGGTAAGATGAGATGAACTGGCAAAAGACAGAAATACACAGGGGATAATGGGGAAGATGGGTGACACAAGCACAAAGACAGGTGAAACAGATCAGGGTGACACAATACATCACAAAACAACAAACAGGGTGTCTTTCAATTCTGATCTGCATTTTTAAAAATTATTTTTCTTATTGTTTTATTATAAACATTTTAATATTTGTCTAGTGATTTAGCAATATCAGAACTTCGAATATTTGGTTACATGACCTTATGTGACCCATCCCCCCCAGGGAGGTTTTCCAATACCTCGTTAAAAAAGGGCACACATTTGTAAATGGGTAAAAAATATATTTAAAAAAGCAGACATTGAATATCCCTTTGAGCATGGTGAAGTTATTAATGACACTTTGGATGGTGTATCAATACACCCAGTCACTACAAAGACACAGGTGTCCTTCCTAACTCCGTTGCCGGAGAGGAAGGAAACCGCTCAGGGATTTCACCATGAGGACAATGGTGACTTTAAAACAGTTACAGAAGTTAATGGCTGTAATAGGAGAAAATTGAAGATGGCTCAACATTGTGAGGTAATTCATTTTGAATTCAGGCTGTAAGGCAAAATGTGGAATCAAGGGGTATGAATCGTTTGACGGCACAATTGTTCTACAAACATTTCAAGAAAAATGTAGTAGTTAGTCCTGAGAAACTTCAATTAACAACCCTCCATGTTCCAACACAAACTCTGGACATCAAAGGGTCTGGTTAGTTTTATAAAGAGGAATGACGAACCACACACATGCAAAGAACTCTGAGCCCTGTGTTTAGTAAGTACCTTCTTGTCATACTTGAGTAAAAGTAAAGATACCTTAATAGAAAAATAAGAGTCACCAAGTAAAATAATACTTTAGTAAAAGTATTTGGTTTGAAATATACTTCAGTATCAAAAGTAAAAGTATAAATAATTTCAAGATCCTTATTTTAAGCAAACCAGATGGCACAATTTTAGTACATTTACATTTAAGTCATTTAGCAGACGCTCTTATCCAGAGCGACTTACAAATTGGTGCGTTCACCTTAAGACATCCAGTGGAACAGCCACTTTACAATAGTGCATCTAAATCTTTTAAGGGGGGGGTGAGAAGGATTACTTTATCCTATCCTAGGTATTCCTGAGAGGTGGGGTTTCAGGTGTCTCCGGAAGGTGGTGATTGACTCCGCTGTCCTGGCGTCGTGAGGGAGTTTGTTCCACCATTGGGGGGCCAGAGCAGCGAACAGTTTTGACTGGGCTGCGCGGGAACTGTACTTCCTCAGTGGTAGGGAAGCGAGCAGGCCAGAGGTGGATGAACGCAGTGCCCTTGTTTGGGTGTAGGGCCTGATCAGAGCCTGGAGGTACTGAGGTGCCGTTCCCCTCACAGCTCCGTAGGCAAGCACCATGGTCTTGTAGCGGATGCGAGCTTCAACTGGAAGCCAGTGGAGAGAGCGGAGGAGCGGGGTGACGTGAGAGAACTTGGGAAGGTTGAACACCAGACGGGCTGCGGCGTTCTGGATGAGTTGTAGGGGTTTAATGGCACAGGCAGGGAGCCCAGCCAACAGCGAGTTGCAGTAATCCAGACGGGAGATGACAAGTGCCTGGATTAGGACCTGCGCTGCTTCCTGTGTGAGGCAGGGTCGTACTCTGCAGATGTTGTAGAGCATGAACCTACAAGAACGGGCCACCGCCTTGATGTTAGTTGAGAACGACAGGGTGTTGTCCAGGATCACGCCAAGGTTCTTAGCGCTCTGGGAGGAGGACACAATGGAGTTGTCAACCGTGATGGCGAGATCATGGAACGGGCAGTCCTTCCCCGGGAGGAAGAGCAGCTCCGTCTTGCCGAGGTTCAGCTTGAGGTGGTGATCCATCATCCACACTGATATGTCTGCCAGACATGCAGAGATGCGATTCGCCACCTGGTCATCAGAAGGGGAAAGGAGAAGATTAATTGTGTGTCGTCTGCATAGCAATGATAGGAGAGACCATGTGAGGTTATGACGGAGCCAAGTGACTTGGTGTATAGCGAGAATAGGAGAGGGCCTAGAACAGAGCCCTGGGGACGCCAGTGGTGAGAGCGCGTGGTGAGGAGACAGATTCTCGCCACGCCACCTGGTAGGAGCGACCTGTCAGGTAGGACGCAATCCAAGCGTGGGCCGCGCCGGAGATGCCCAACTCGGAGAGGGTGGAGAGGAGGATTGATGGTTCACAGTATCGAAGGCAGCCGATAGGTCTAGAAGGATGAGAGCAGAGGAGAGAGAGTTAGCTTTAGCAGTGCGGAGCGCCTCCGTGATACAGAGAAGAGCAGTCTCAGTTGAATGACTAGTCTTGAAACCTGACTGATTTGGATCAAGAAGGTCATTCTGAGAGAGATAGCGGGAGAGCTGGCCAAGGACGGCACGTTCAAGAGTTTTGGAGAGAAAAGAAAGAAGGGATACTGGTCTGTAGTTGTTGACATCGGAGGGATCGAGTGTAGGTTTTTTCAGAAGGGGTGCAACTCTCGCTCGTTAGTGTTTAAAAAAAATATATATTTACGGATAGTCAGGGGCACACGCCATCACTCAGACATAATTAACAGAGAATTTAGCCAGATAAGAGGCAGTAGGGATGTTCTATTGATAAGTGAGTGAATTGGGCCATTTTCTGTCATGCTTAGTGTAACAGTATAACTTTAGACTGTCCCCTCGCCCATACCCGGGCACGAACCAGGGACCCTCTGCACACATCAACAACA
Organism: Oncorhynchus nerka; assembly: GCF_034236695.1. Taxonomy (NCBI): domain Eukaryota; kingdom Metazoa; phylum Chordata; class Actinopteri; order Salmoniformes; family Salmonidae; genus Oncorhynchus; species Oncorhynchus nerka. Next base: position 27,095,593 of record NC_088420.1, read on the forward strand.
GTCACCCACGAAGCATAGTTACCCATCTCTCCACAAAAGCCACGGCCCTTGCAGAGCAAGGGGTACTACTACTTCAAGGTCTCAGCGCAAGTGACGTAACCAATTGAAACGCTATTTAGCGGGCACCACCGCTAACTAAGCTAGCTGTTTCACATCCGTTACATTAGCATTTAAAAAGTAACAAGTACTTTTGTGTTTCAGGGAAAATGTAAGGAGTAAAATGTACATAATTTTTTGCTAATGTAGTGAAGTAAAAATTGTCAAATAGAAAATGGTAACTTAAAGTACAGATACCCCAAAAAACGTAAACATTTTTACTTCACACCACTGGTGGTGGCTGAAGAGGCGGGTGTCGACTGCTGTGGCCATCTGCTACGCCCCACATGGGAGACTTCCTTAAAAAGGGTGAAGACCTTTGGCCAGGTGGCAAACTTCTGAGCAAACTCCTTCATGGAAAGCTTGGTCTCTGTCTCACTTTCCATGAGAGTGAGACGCAGAGAGAACTAACTTAGGCTCTTGAAACACATCCGTGCCTTGTTTTGCTTTGAGTGAGCATGTGGTTTTCATTATTACAATCTCCCAGAAGTAGCCAGCCATCTACACTGAACAAAAATATAAACGCAACATCAAATCTAAATTTGTTGCATGCGCCGAATCCCACACAAAAGGGACTCCTCAGCACCAATGGGATTGTTTGTCAGCTCTTAAAACATGGGACCAACACTTTACATGTTGCATATATCTCTCTCGCTGCAGTCCTGCAGCACAACCCAGATGAACAGAGGCTCAGGGAGAAAGACAGAGCTGCTTCCTGTACAGACACTCTGCTGAGAGGTGGGGAGAGTGGGGGAAGAGAGGGAGAGAGTGAATAAAGTTAGCACAGCAGTAACAGTTACCAATGAATTATTGGCCTTAGCATGTATCACCATAGCAGTGTTGATAAATATGTAGGAGGCCGGAGGATGTGGCTGCCATTTTATGGGCTCTTAACTAACCTTGCCATTTTGTTAGTAACTTATTTTGTACATAATGTTGCTACTACCGTCTCATATGACCTGAGGGGTGTGGTATATGGCCAATATACCACAGCTAATCGCTGTTCTAATGCACCACCCAATGCAGAGTGCCTGTACACAGGCCTTAGCTGTGGTATATTGGCCATATAGTACAAACCCCCAAGGTGCCTTATTGCTATTTTAAACTGGTTACCAACATAATTAGAACAGTAAACAAATAATTTTGAGTCATAAATGTAGTATACCATGGCTTTCAGCCAATCAGCATCCAGGAGCCAAACTACTCAGTTTATAGTAAGGTTTTAACTGATGGTTGATAGGGATGTCCCACAGCCAGGGGAGCCGCCAGGGATTTTGGGACTCATGAAAAGATATCACATTGGGCCCCACCACTACAGGTCACATCAACCCTGCGCAATTGCTGTAGCCACACCTCCAGAACCCAATTGGCCCATTCAAAGCTTTAAATAACTCTACCTTTGCAGGCTTGCAGGCTCTTGTAGTCCAATATTTACTGACATTGAGCTGTGAAAATATAACACTGTGCAGACATGCACACAACATTCTGCATACAGTGAAATTCACCATTTGATGCAAGATTGATACCCTTTATAAGAAATGTGCCCAAGGTAATCTTTTACAGTCTAAATGTAATTTTAAATGGTAAAAATCTTGAATGGAAAATTCTCTTAACATTAATGAATAACTTAAAATAAATATAGCTTATATAACCTCCCTCTTATATTAACCTCTTCAATTAAAATAAATAAACATTATCATCTTTGAATGATATAACAAAATCAGCAGCAGATTTTTGAACTAAGTATACATACCAACTAGAAGATAAGCAGCTGTAAAAGTGGAAATGGAAAACAAAATGAAAAGGCCTGATGGTGGCGCTAGAGGAACAGTCAAGTGGTCACAAAATCAATAGGTTTCTTCCACTTGAGGTCTTGATTGTGCACAACAATTTTTTGGGCAATCCAGCTTTTACTTTGAGTTAAATATTGTTCTCAGCCTGTGGGTATCATGTGTGTAGTGATCCAATATCCATGCCAATCAACAGTTATCACTGGCCCTTCCTCAGCCTTACTCACCATTTGGACTTTTGTTACGCACGCCTCTATGAAGAGGGAACGCAACACCCTGCTACAACTCAACTCTCCGTGAAGTGAAAAAGGTATGGACTGTAGGCGTAAGCAAGGATGACAACAGGCAGAATGTGGTACCGTTTACAAGGACTATTCCTTTACACGGTATTATGGGGAAAGGGGCTGGACGGAACCAAAGCAAAGAAAGTAAATCTCAAAGCCCCCTCTCCTATCTTACCTGCCTAACCAATACTTACCTAATTTAGCACCACCTGGTGCCCTAACCAAAACACAGGGGGTGGTCCACCCAGGTCTTACCTAGTGTGCCTAGACAGTGAATATACTACGGGTATATGTATGCCCACGGGCCTCTTGCCTAAGCACTCCCTAGGTGCCTTCCCCTTCCCCCCTGGGAACAAATGAAACAGGAGAACAAATCATTTCTCAAACAAACTAAGAAACAAAGGAAATAAGCTCTATCTGAGCAACAAACCCACTGAACATACCAACTGCTACCAACAACTAACATAGTAAATTATCCACAGCCATCAGCCTCCTCTCCCAGCAATGATCTCCCAGCAATGACTCTCTGCAAAACAGAACACTGGCTTTATATATAGCTTCAGAAGGAATAGGTCATTGGAGACAGCTGTGTCTTGACGAGGGGGCGGGGTCAGCTCTCCAATTAGCCATGGAGTTGACCAATCAGCTGCTTGAGGGATTTCAGGAAGCCATTTCCTGAAATAAACACATGCAAATACACAAACTACAATACATAAACTGGGGAACGTAACACTTTACAGCCCAAGTGTTACAGAGAATACTGAATCAAATCAAATTTATTTATATAGCCCTTCGTACATCAGCTGATATCTCAAAGTTCTGTACAGAAACCCAGCCTAAAACCCCAAACAGCAAGCAATGCAGGTGTAGAAGCACGGTGGCTAGGAAAAACTCCCTAGAAAGGCCAAAACCTAGGAAGAAACCTAGAGAGAAACCAGGCTATGTGGGGTGGCCAGTCCTCTTCTGGCTGTGCCGGGTGGAGATTATAACAGAACATGGCCAAGATGTTCAAATGTTCATAAATGACCAGCATGGTCGTATAATAATAAGGCAGAACAGTTGAAACTGGAGTAGCAGCATGGTCAGGTGGACTGGGGACAGCAAGGAGTCATCATGTCAGGTAGTCCTGGGGCATGGTCCTAGGGCTCAGGTCAGTTGAAACTGGAGCAGCAGCACAGCCAGGTGGACTGGGGACAGCAAGGAGTCATCATGTCAGGTAGTCCTGGGGCATGGTCCTAGGGCTCAGGTCAGTTGAAACTGGAGCAACAGCACGGCCAGGTGGACTGGGGACAGCAAGGAGTCATCATGTCAGGTAGTCCTGGGGCATGGTCCTAGGGCTCAGGTCAGTTGAAACTGGAGCAGCAGCACGGCCACGTGGACTGGGGACAGCAAGGAGTCATCATGTCAGGTAGTCCTGGGGCATGGTCCTAGGGCTCAGGTCAGTTGAAACTGGAGCAACAGCACGGCCAGGTGGACTGGGGACAGCAAGGAGTCATCATGTCAGGTAGTCCTGGGGCATGGTCCTAGGGCTCAGGTCAGTTGAAACTGGAGCAGCAGCACAGCCAGGTGGACTGGGGACAGCAAGGAGTCATCATGTCAGGTAGTCCTGGGGCATGGTCCTAGGGCTCAGGTCAGTTGAAACTGGAGCAGCAGCACGGCCAGGTGGACTGGGGACAGCAAGGAGTCATCATGTCAGGTAGTCCTGGGGCATGGTCCTAGGGCTCAGGTCAGTTGAAACTGGAGCAACAGCACGGCCAGGTGGACTGGGGACAGCAAGGAGTCATCATGTCAGGTAGTCCTGGGGCATGGTCCTAGGGCTCAGGTCAGTTGAAACTGGAGCAGCAGCACGGCCAGGTGGACTGGGGACAGCAAGGAGTCATCATGTCAGGTAGTCCTGGGGCATGGTCCTAGGGCTCAGGTCAGTTGAAACTGGAGCAACAGCACGGCCAGGTGGACTGGGGACAGCAAGGAGTCATCATGTCAGGTAGTCCTGGGGCATGGTCCTAGGGCTCAGGTCAGTTGAAACTGGAGCAGCAGCACGGCCAGGTGGACTGGGGACAGCAAGGAGTCATCATGTCAGGTAGTCCTGGGGCATGGTCCTAGGGCTCAGGTCAGTTGAAACTGGAGCAACAGCACGGCCAGGTGGACTGGGGACAGCAAGGAGTCATCATGTCAGGTAGTCCTGGGGCATGGTCCTAGGGCTCAGGTCCTCAGAGAGAGAGAAAGAAAGAGAGAAGGAGAGAATTAGAGAACGCACACTTAGATTCACACAGGACACCGAATAGGACAGGAGAAGTACTCCAGATATAACAAACTGACCCTAGCCCCCCGACACAAACTACTGCAGCATAAATACTGGAGGCTGAGACAGGAGGGGTCAGGAGACACTGTGGCCCCATCCAAGGACACCCCCGGACAGGGCCAAACAGGAAAGATATAACCCCACCCACTTTGCCAAAGCACAGCCCCCACACCACTAGAGGGACATCTTCAACCACCAACTTACCATCCTGAGACAAGGCTGAGTATAGCCCACAAAGATCTCCGCCATGGCACAACCCAAGGGGGGGCGCCAACCCAGACAGGATGACCACAATGAAGAGGTTCCCGAGCCGGTGTAGTGATCTGAAAACACATTTGAATCTGACTGAAGGAGTATAGTGGTTTACTTTTAAATATTAGAAGTACTGTATATATTTTTCACCTTTCCCTTTTCCCCAATTGTGCGTTCAAGTTAAACCGTTTTCATCCCATCCAGTAGGTGGCGGCATGCACATTTAGTGTTGTTTGCGGACCGTCATAATACCATAGAAGAAGGTCAATAGATTGATAAATTATCTGTTGCACCCCTGCTTTCAACATCTGCGCAGTTTTGTTTTCATGTTATGAAATGTGTGTCAGCAAAGGGATTTATTCGTGTTGATAAACACCCACATTTCCTCATCAGGGGAAACAGCGTTATGAATGGGAGAAATGGTATCCTGTGGTTTGACTATCCCAGTGCTCTTTCAGCTGTGTTTGTTGTTTTTGGCACCATACATTAACGGCAGAACATTTGAGAATTGTCTCACGGGCAAGTCATGTCGATCGGAAAGACCTCCCGTAGTCCTAAGTAAGTGACAATTGTTTATATTTGTTGGAGCTAACGTTAGCTAGATAGCGCACCTATTTTTATGTAGTCGGTACTGTGCAACAGATTGTGTAACAGATTGCCTCGCCAGCTTCTTGGCTAACGTCAGACAGGTAACGTTAGGCTAGTTAGCAGAAACTCTTGACCTGTTACTCAGCATCAGATTTGTTTTGATGTCCCTCGAACAGCAAAGCATAGTTTATTTGCTTGATTAGAGAGCGGGTAAAACTAGCTAATATACATACGTCGTTAACTTAGTCAATCTATCCCTGTGCACATTAAATTTATTACTCCAATTTTACAATGCAGTTCGGTCTCCGATTGTTTACTCATGAGCAGTGTGATTCAGGCACGCTAGGTTCGAGCGACTGGTCATATGACGGTCATATGACTACCAAATGGAACAAAATGTGACCGACACTTTGTAGGCCAACATGTTTCCCCACGCGTTGTAATGCATCTTACCATTTAACCAACTTGTAAATTCCCTAATGCTGTTTCTTATGTCACCTTTATTTTCACAGCTTTTTAATACACATTGAGAATAAAAATACACATTGCAAGCCTAGAAGCCTGTGTTCCAACAAAGGGTATATTCTGTTTGACAAGTTACAACCCTAGCAGTAGGCTATTTGTTTTTCGCCATACATGGCAGTGATAGTAATCAGTGAAGTTTGCCCCAAGGTCTCTTCTCTGGTTACGGCTTTTAACTTGTGGTTGCCTCAGTCACTCAAGGTTGTATGTAGTCACTGCCTCACATGTTGAAATTTTAAGTCCAGCCAGAGTAAACACTAATCTCGCCATTCTAAAGACCCCACAAACTGAGTTGTCATTAGTTAATAAATGTTAACTCATTGATTGTATCACACTCAATTGATAGTGTTCTGCCTTTGGTCAGTCTGATTGGTCATCCTCAACCTATTGTATTGTCCCACAGTTCCTGGAGACCTAGGGAATCAGTTGGAGGCCAAGCTGGACAAGCCCAGCGTGGTTCACTACATATGTTACAAGAAGACTGATGTATATTTCACATTATGGCTCAACCTGGAACTGCTGGTGCCGGTGGCCATCGACTGCTGGATCGATAACATAAGGTTAGCACTTAGTTCTATGTGAGGAGGAAAAGCAGGGTGTTGGGTAGTTGGTTAATATGAGCTTGGTAGAAAGCTACTGATAACATCTCTACTACTGGCAACTTAATAAAATACTAGTTTAATACTACTAAGTAGCTGGCTGAGTAGGCATGCGCTAGAACTGTTTCTGTAGCCTAGGTTGAATAGGTCATCTTCTGACCATTGTACAAATTGACCTCTGAATCCCCTTTAATCAATTAGCCGGTCTCTGAGCTTAGTGTATTTAATAGAAGGCGTAGTGCACAACCAGTTGAGTTCAAATCTCGTCAGACATTTTAACTACGTTTTAACTACTCATCTAACCTTAACACATTTAACTAACCCTTCCCCTAAATGTTTAAACTACTAAACTTAACTCTAAGCTAACATTAACCACTTAGTTAGAATTTGTAACCTATTTAGCAATGGTACTTTTTGCAACACTAGTACGTTTAGCAAATACAAAATGGTTGGACAAACAAATTAATACATACCATAAGAAATGTAACATCCTAAATGGAGTGTCCCGGGTTTACAGAATACAAAATGCTCCGAGACCAGGTTGTTTACAAGGACAAGTTGCAGATAAATGGGTAATCAATATTTATTGAAAATGACAAGGCTCGCTTACCATGGTTGCTTTTCTTCAATTATGAAATTGATTGCACCTCAACTCACGTTGGTTGACCACCCTCCACTTTCATTAAACATTTTAGACACTAGTCTAATCATATTTAATTTACTAGGAAAGATAACATTCTATACATGCATAGGCAGCCTATTCGATTTCATTGAGACCACACATACAGTGCAGTCGGAAAGTATTCTGATCCCTTGACTTTTCCCATTTTGTTATGTTACAGCCTTATTCTAAAATTGTTCTCATTGGCACACCTGTATTTGGAGTTGCTCTCATTCCTCTGCAGATCCTCTCAAGCTCTGTCAGGTTTGCTGGGGAGTGTTGCTATACAGCGATTTTCAGGTCTCTCCATGTTTGATTGGGTTCAAGTCCGGGCTCTGGCTGGGTCACTCAAGAACATTCAGACTTGTCCCAAAGTCACTCCTGCGTTGCCCTGTTGGAAGGTGAACCTTCAAGCTGAGGTCCTGAGCAGGTTTTCATCTGTACCCCCCCCCCAAAAAATCCTGTCTCATAGCTATTTTCCTCATTTCCTTCAACCTCATGGCTTGGTTTTTGCTCTGGTATGCACTGTTAACTGTGGGACCTTATATAGACAGGTGTGTGCCTTTCCAAATCATGTCCAATTAATTGAATTTGCCACAGGTGGACTTCAAGTTGTAGAAACACCTCAAGGATGATCAATGGAAACAGGATGCACCTGAGCTCAATTTTGAGTCTCATGGCAAAGGGTCTGAATACTTATGTAAATAAGGTATCTGTTATTTGTAATGAATTAGCAAAAATATCTAGCCATGTTTTCACTTTGTCATTATGGGGTATTGTTTGTAAATTGCAGAATGTATTTATTTAATCCGTTTTAGAACAAGGCTGTAACGTAACAAAATGTGGAAAAAGTCAAGGGGTCTGAATACTTTCTGAAGGCACTGTATACTAGGCGCACTTGATCTCGCACGCCCAACTAGTAGAGGAGAGGTAGGCTAACGCATACAAGGCAGAAAGACGTCCATTTCCAAATAATCTGTGGGACAACAAAAATATTTAAAGTTCTGTCTGACCGCCCGCTCCCAACCACAGCATGAAGAATGCTGACCGTTCCACAATGATCTCTGCAGGGACCCGCAGGTGCAGCCCTCTATACTGAAATTAATTGAAACCGGTGTTGCTTGTGGGGTCTCTAACCAAAATAACCACATGTCAGTGTGCTGTGGGTTTATTTCAGGAACAACTCATGAATTAAGTGAAGTGAAAGTTTCCAGTTCTATCCAATGTTATCTTCATAATACTTAGAATGTATACTGTAATGAACTTTTCTAATATTCTGGCATCTGTCTGTATTAGACTGATTTACAACCGCACAACAAGGCAGACAGAAGCTCCTCCGGGGGTAGATGTCAGGGTGCCTGGCTTTGGACAGACCTTTTCTCTGGAATACCTTGACCCCAGCAAGCGCAATGTTGGTGAGTGGGCCCATCGTAGCGTGCCTAAAGTATTTATTCAACGGTCTATCTAATAGTGTTAGTATCTCAGTCGTTGCTTGTGTGTGGGTTTGACTAAGCTACTACTGTGTGTATTGCAGGCATGTATTTCGTCACCATAGTGCAGTCGCTGGTAGAATGGGGATATACAAGAGATGATGATGTTCGAGGGGCTCCGTATGACTGGCGTAAGGCTCCAAGTAAGTAGCCTACACCCCTTACAGTCCATTGCATTCTGTTACATTTGCGGTCTGATGAACTGAGCTTGTTGGCAACAGGTCTTTGGATGAATTGCATGTCCTTGTGTTAGGAGCTAGCTATGTGTTATTGCCGCCAACCTTTATAGTGTTGTTGGGTAGATTTTAGCCTGTAAGTTGTATTACTTTGTATCTAGTCATTGGAATTATGATCAACATTTTAATACAGAAACAGAATGTCAATTTAGACCTTTTAGATGTATTGTTTGCTTTAAAATATTGTTCTAGGAATCGCAGTAGTTTAGAATGACCCGTCTCATGCAAGTTTTCTCCCTTGCTTTTATATGATTTTGACAGATGAGAACAAGGCCTACTTTTTGAGTCTGCAACAGATGATTGAAGAGATGGCAGAGAAGGCTGGATGTCCAGTTGTACTGATTGCCCACAGCATGGGGAACATGTACACCTTGTATTTCCTAAACCATCAGCCTCAGGCCTGGAAGGATCGCTACATCAAGGCCTTTGTGTCCCTGGGTGCTCCTTGGGCTGGAGTGGCCAAAACCATGAGAGTTGTGGCTTCTGGTAAGAGTCTGAGTAGGCTTTTTGGCATGAAGTTACATAGGAGTCAGACACAATAGTGGAGTTACTGTGGGCTGCATACCAATCATAATGTCTAGCAACTATGTACTTTATATTAACTATTGCAGTGGTTTATATTGGGTCTTTCCTTATAGGTGATAATAACCGTATTCCAGTCATCAGTTCACTAAAAATCCGCTCACAGCAGCGCTCTGCAGTCTCAACCACATGGCTGTTCCCATACGCACATTCCTGGCCCGTTGACCAGGTCCTGATCCAAACACCCACCACCAACTACACCGTCAAGGACTACCAGCGCTTCTTCAAGGATATTGATTTCGAAGATGGCTGGGAGATGCGTCAAGACACTGCGCCACTGGTCAGTGCACTGGAGCCCCCTGGGGTGGCCATACACTGTCTGTACGGCAGTGGAGTTCCCACAGCGGAGGGTTTCCTCTATACCAACTTTCCTGATACAGACCCCACACTGATTCTTGGAGATGGGGATGGGACAGTCAACCTGCTGAGTGCCACCCAGTGCAAGCGTTGGATAGGCCACCAGAATCAGCCTGTCCATATGCTTGAGCTGGAAGGGAATGAGCATGTGGCAATGCTGCTTAACTTTACGACGGTCGCCTACATCAAGACTGTCCTTTTTGGCCCTTGAGCGACCAACTAGATGAGATCTTAAGAGAGTCACAAACGTGAAAAACTGTGATGGTACAAAGAAGATGAACGATAGGCTTGTGGATAGATTATGACCTCGGAGCCTGATGAGGAAATGTTTTACCCTATTCCTGATTTTATTTTTTTATCCCCTCAGCAGACATTGTTTTTTTCCCCCATAGTGTCAATCCAAATCTGACAGTTAATTGATATTATAAGTAATGATTCAGTTTTCTAAGATCTTTTCCAATCCATTTAACTCAGATTACCAGATTGTTTCCTGTTGTGCTAAACCAAAACGCGTTGTGATTTTACATACAGATTTGACCATATTATATGTAAAGCATTGGGGGCATAGCTACAATAAGTCAGTAGTATTTGTACCATTAACATCAGTGATTTTACTGTACACATTAGCCATGTGAACACAGAAATAATAACTTTTGTATTCATTTTTTTTATTCAGACCTTTTCTGCTGTTACAAAGTGTTACATTTTGTTTTGTTCTGTAGGTCACCGTATGTATAGTATACCGGTTCATATTCTGTATGTATAACATAAGGAAATAAATGACGGTAATGCCTGTAATTTTGTTCCTAAAACATGTCAGCTATTATTAACATTTTTTTAACACTTCCAATCTAAATCAAACCAGGTTAACTGTTTAATATGTGATCCTCAGAAGTAGCAGTATGTCCAGTATTGAGCTGTGATTAATGCATAAATTCAGGTCCTTTTGTCAAGGCTAGATTGTTTACTGGGACAGAACAGGAAGATGCTGTCCGATCAGCTTGATTGTAACTGTGCCATTGCGCTATGGTTGGGCTTGACCAATATGTTATTGCTGGTACTATCATGATATGTTTGTGTCCTGCCCTGTGACGATTAAGTAAAATGTAATGTTGAACATTGCATTAAGCTGGCCTTCTGTGGGAGCTCTGTTAAAGTAAGAGGGAGTGAAAATTGGAACTCTGTTTCATCAGCCTCAGAGGTTCCTCTTCCATAGTCTCTTCTCACAGCTGCCGTGGAGCGTTGCATGCAGCGCGCCCATTGTCTGGCGAAAGAGACTACCTCTTCCCCTCAGATGTCTTAACACATCTACTTCAGTAATTTCACTGATCAAACAGGACCTACCATATGCACCTGTAACACTTAATCAGGGTTTCTGAACTCATCAGAAAGCCACGAGTGATTGCGCCATAAGTCATTGGGTCCTGTCGTCTGGAGTGTTAGTTCAGGATTATTATATCCTCTAATCAAAAAGGTTCATTAATGAATTATATCCTTCTAGTTCACAAGTACCACTTTAAAAATGGATTTAGGCCTGTAAGCCTTAATCTAACAAAAGCTTTAGTTGACAACTACTGTTTCATTCTGTAGGTCAATTATGAACATTTGTCAGGTTTCACAACATTACAGTTGACCACAGAATGAATGAGAACTGGTTGTCAGTGTAGCGACTAGGTCTTGTTCCCAGACTAACGTTGCAACTCTTGACAGTCCAGTCTCAACAGGAAGGCTCCATCCTCATGGGAGTCAACCAAACCCTAACTGGGGAGAGAACAAGAATTTAGTCTCTGTGAGACACTGGGGCTGTTTCATTTACTTGCACATTAACATCTATCACTCCAGTGTTAATGCTAAATTGTCATTATTTTGCCACTATTGTCTATTTATTACCTAATCTTACTACATTTGCACACACTGTGTATAGATTTTTCTATTGTGTTATTGACTATATCTGTTTATCCCATGTGTAACTGTGTTGTTTTTGTCGCATTGCTTTGCTTTATCTGGGCCAGGTTGCAGTTGTAAATGAGAACTTGTTCTCAACTGGCCTACCTGGTAAAATAAATAAACTCCCCTGATAGGATTAGATAGCTGGTGAGATCAATATGGCAGAAACTACATGAAGTTAGCCTATTGCTTGCATTTATAATTTTTAATAGGATCCCCATTAGCCGACGCCAATGGCGACAACTAGTCTTCCTGGAGTTTAACAAAAAAAGACTACATAAATACTTGACAATTTACATACAGTTGAAGTCAGAAGTTTACATACACCTTAGTCAAATACATTTAAACTCAGTTTTTCACAATTTCTGACATTAATTCTAGGAGAAATTCATCAGGTCAGGTCAGTTAGCATCACCACTTTATTTTAAGAATGTGAAGTGTCAGAATAAAATGTGAAGTGTCAGTGTAATAGTAGAGAGAATGATTTATTTCAGCTTTTATTTTTTCACCCAGTAGGTCAGAAGTCTACATACACTCAATTAGTATTTGGTAGCATTGCCTTTATCGTTTATCTTGGGTCAAATGTTACAGGTAGCCTTCCACAAGCTTCCCACAATAAGTTGGGTAAATTTTGGCCCATTCCTCCTGACAGAGCTGGTGTAACTGAGTCAGGTTTGTAGGCCTTCTTGCTCACACACACTTTTTCAGTTCTGCCCACAAATGTTCTATAGGATTGAGGTCAGGGCTTTGTGATGGCCACTCCAATACCTTGACTTTGTTGTCCTTAAGCCATTTTGCCACAACTTTGGAAGTATGCTTGGGGTCATTGTGAATTTGGAAGACCCATTTGCGACCAAGCTTTACCTTCCTGACTGTCTTGAAATGTTGCTTCAATATATCCACATAATTCTTCACCCTCATAATGCCATCTATTTTGTGAAGTGTAACAGTCCCTCCTGCAGCAAAGCACTCCCACAACATGATGCTGCCATCCCTGTGCTTCACGGTTGGGATGGTGTTCTTCGGCTTGCAAGCCTCCATTTTTCCTCCAAACATAACAATGGTCATTATGGCCAAACAGTTCTATTTTTGTTTCATCAGACATTTCTCCAAAAAGTACGATCTTGTCCCCATGTGGAGTTGCAAACCGTAGTCTGGCTTTTTTATGGCGGTTTTGGAGCAGTGGCTTCTTCCTTCCTGAGCGGTCTTTCAGGTTATGTCAATATAGGACTCGTTTTACTGTGGATATAGATACTTTGGTACCTGTTTCCTCCAGCATCTTAACAAGGTCCTTTGCTGTTGTTCTGGGATTGATTTGCACTTTTCTCACCAAAGTACGTTCATCTCTAGGAGACAGAACGCGTCTCCTTCCTGAGAGGTATGACGGCTGCGTGGTCCCATGGTGTTTATACTTGCGTACTATTGTTTGTACAGATGAACGTGGTACCTTTAGGCGTTTGGAAATTGCTCCCAAGGATGAACCAGACTTGTGGAGGTTAACAATAAATTTGTGGAGTGGTTGAAAAATGAGTTTTAATGACTCCAACCTAAGTGTATGTAAACTTCCGACTTCAACTGTACATTTAAAACAGACAGGACGGAGACACACATATACATACAATCTATACACATATACAATGAATTCTGAAAGTATTCAGACCCCTTGACTTATTCCACATTTTATTAAGTTACAGCTTTATTCTAAAATGGATTGAATAAAAACAATACCCTCATCAATCTACATACAATACCCCATAATGACAAAGCGAAAACAGGTTTTCGCAGCAACAGCTACTCTTCCTGGGGTCCAAACACACCAAAGCTCCCACATTACATTTAAAACATAGATAAAGATGAAACTGAACTGTTTGTACTGAATGAGCTAAAGATAAAATAGTACATCATAACACCTACACCACCACATATCCACAAAACAAGATGTTCAATACCACCATACAACAATATCACAATGTGTGCGTATGCATGTGTCTGTGCCTTCATCAAACAACACTGTTTCATGACGCATCAGTGACATGGCAGGAGATGTTTTGAAACAATTACTGCTTCGCAGTCAACAGCTCCCGGTATGTGTCCGTTACGTTTATGGGGGGTCAATTAAGGAAGACATCCTCTTCTGCAAACCACTGGAAACCCGGACAACAGGAGAGGATATTTTTAAAGTACTGGACAGCTTTGTGACATCAAATGGACTTTGAGATGTGTTGGTATCTGTACTGATGGCGCAAAAGCCATGACGGAGATATGAGTGGAGTGATAACGCGCGTGCAAGCAGTTGTTCCCGACACCCCTTGGGTACACTGCAGCATCCACCGAGAGGCTCTTGCGGCCAAGGGAAGGCCTGACAGCTTGAAATACGTTTTGGACACTACAGTGAAAATGGTTAACTTTGTTAAAGCAAGGCCCCTGAACTCTCGTGTATTTTCTGCACTATGCAATGATATGGGCAGCGACCATGTAACACTTTTACAACATACAGTAGTGCGCTGGTTATCAAGGTGCACAGTATTGAGAGACGAGCTTAAAGTTTCCTTTACTGACCATAATTTTTCACTTGTCTGACCGTTTGCATGATGACAATGTTTTTTTCGCCTGAATGATCTGAATCTAGGATTATAGGGACTCTTCGCAACTATATTCAATGTGCGGGACAACATTTAGGCTATGATTAAGAAGTTGGAGCTCTTCTCTGTCTGCATTAACAAGAACAACACAGGTCTTTCCATCATTGTACGATTTGTATGTGTGGAAATGAACTCAAGTTTACGAACAATGTCAAATGTGATATAGCGAAGCACCTGAGTGAGTTGGTTGCACAATTACTTAGGTACTTTCCTGAAACGGATTACACAAACAACTGGATTTGTTATCCCTTTCATGCCCTGCCCCAGTCCACTTACCGTTATCTGAACCTCATCGAAATTGCAACAAGTGGTTCTGTGAAAATTTAATTTAATCAGAAGCCACTGCCAGATTTCTGGATTGGTCTGCGCTCAAAGTATCCTGCCTTGGCAAATCGTGCTGTTAAGACACTGATGCCCTTTGCAACCACGTACCTATGTGAGAGTGGATTCTCGGTAGGGCTGGGCGATATGGCCAAACTATCATATTACATTTTTGACGGTATGATGGTATTTGACGATATTTTATGTTTTTGATTCATAAAAGTTCTACATTTGCTTTATGAGTAGTGCGTGACCCTAGGGTGGCAACACATATGTTCTAAATGATTTCAATGGGTCTTTCTCCATTAGAATACTTTTATACTGTTCAATTAAACTTCAACCTAAAATAATTTCCTGCATTCGTTTGAGATCATTTCCACACTGCCACGATATGGGGGGAAAAACTAGGCCTTGTTTTTAACCAAAAGTTGCAGTTGCAATTGCAATTGCGATTTAGATCAAAACACTTGGGTTAACTTTTGGAATCATGGAAATATAATGTTTATTCTAATTCTATAGTTAGAATATAAACAATAGTAGGCACTTTGAATACAGTGTTTGACATGACAACGAATGGAAATGCCATGGACGAGTAATTGTGGCAGGGTAGGAACCAAAATGATGCTCAGTGTTTCCTAGGGGACCCTATAATCTTTGGCTACTGTTACGGATACAGTTATCCTGTGTGTGTGTGTATATCCTGTGTGTGTGTTTCTTTTCTCTCCTTCTCCCCTCACAGGTGAAAATCATCACTCCCCAATCAGTCAACAATCAATCATCAATCAGAAGACACACCTCCTCCTATTTCCTACCCTATCACAGTTCCTTCCCCATGGTTTAAAAACCCCATCATTTGTTTGTTCTAGAGCTCAATCTCTCTGTAAATGCCATGTCTGTAGGTCTCTGTGTTTCACTCTTGCTTTGTGTCTTAACCTCTCTTTTGTTTAAACACCTCATAGCACTTTGTCATCACCTGTGAGTATTGTTTTTGGTTATGGTGTTTGTTTGTTGCTGGTGGGAAAAGGGGGAAACCAAGACAAGTCGCCCATGGGCATACACTACCCGTAGGTGAACTTTGTTAAATACACTAGTTAGAACTGGGCGGACCACCCACTGTATTTTTGGTTAGTTAGTTAGCTGTTGTTTAAAGTAGGCTAGTCTAGCTTAGGGGTGTTTTTGAATACTTATTGTTTCTTTCCTTGGGTCCAGCTCAGCCCCTTTTCCTGCTCCCCCCATTACCGTGTGTTTATAAATAAACCTAGAGTTTGACGGTAGATTTCTGTTGTCGTGGTTATTTCGTGCACACTTTTACTTTGTCACAATAATAATTTGCATGAGTTATGTTACGGGTCTCATTACCATCCCCCCCTAGACTGTCGGGCCAAAAGGGATTCGTAACAGCTACATTCAATCTTTATTCATGTAGCCAACATATAATTATTCGATTTAGAAGATACTTTTGCATAAACAACATGCTGATTTAGGCTTCCACCTTGACTGGTATTAGCTGGCTACGTTAGCACTGACTTAGCCACTAATGCTAATCGCTAGTTTATAAAAGTACTAACACAATTTAGCTTAACCTGCTAAGAAAATACAAACTAGCTGTTTGCAGATGTAAGAAACACACTAATATTGTAATTATAGAACGCTTGTGGATTTACATTAAGATCAACATTGTTGCATGAGCTGCATTGACCATGCAGAGTGAACAAAAGTGTCTCGTGGTAAAGCAACAACGCATTGAGTGACGGGGTGGGACTAGGTCTGTGTATAAAGTGACAGAGTTACACACGGCGTAACACATTTAACAAACCAAACATTAAAATACCATTATAGAAGGTAAAGTAAAAACCCAAACCGGTCTGTGCATCAATACCGGTATATAGTAAAATACAGTATGCCCAGCCCTAATTCTCAGCCCTCACTAGCATAACTAAATACAGGTACAGATTGTGTGTGGGAAATGATTTAAGGCAGACTCTCCAATACAACCCAACATTGCAGAGTTATGTGCATCCTTTCAAGCACACCCTTCTAATTAACCTGTGGTGAGTTATTCACCATTTTTGATTAAAAAAAATCAAGTTTATGTGTAAGATGGCTAAATAAAGAGGAAAATTATTAGTGAGTGTTGCAATCGAGGACAGACGATGGTATGCACTCGGCGGTCCCGTTCTTCGAGCTTGTGTGGTCTACCACTTCGTGGCTGAGCCGTTGTTGCTCCTAGATATTTCCACTTCACAATAACACTTACAGTTGACCGGGGCAGCTCTAGCAGGGCAGACATTTGACGAACTGACTTGTTGGAAAGGTGGCATCCTATGAGGGTGCAACATTGAAAGTTACTGAGTTCTTCAGTAAGGCCATTCTACTGCCAATATGTGTCCACGTATTTTTGTATATCTAGTGTAGTCCGCTACCATCCTCAGTTCCTTTATCTTAAGTTGTGTTATTGGATTTTTATGAATAATGACTAAATTATGTATACATTTAACTTAGAACTATAACGAAACAGAATACTATGTTACTGTATGAATCTTATTATAATCATAATACTGAATATAATATGTGTAGTTTTAGTCAAGAATTAGAACAAGGACTTTCTGTTCCTTGTTAGAAATTAATGGAGCTATCGTCAGACCGGCTGGAATACTGTGTTCCTTACAGGACATTCTGTCCCTACCCAGGGAGGGGAGAGACCTTGGGCTTGTAGTAGATCGTTTAACAGGTGGCAGACAATGTGAGAATGCTTGTGAACTATATTGCCATTGTATCTGAGAGGAGGAGAGACATTTATGACGAAATGTGAGGTATATAAACCAATGTATATGGTATTATGACCAGAGCTTATGACCAATTTGCATCTATCAAGTCACAGGTGAAGGATCCAGCTTTCTGTGATGGGTTTCACAGCCATGGATGCTATCAATAAATTAGATTACCAAATGAACAGACAATTAGACAGAATAAACAAATAGGAAGAGGTCATACCTGCAACTCCTGCAGACACTCTTTGCGAATGTGTTCCGTGCAGTCACCAACACACCAGGTCAGACTTACATGGAAGGAAGGATTCTAGAAGAAAAGTTAAAGTTCAGTATTCACTCTTCATCTCATACAACAGTATAACGGTTTATTAAGCATTCTTTGCTAAACAGTAGTGTTGTCACGATACCAGAAGTTTTACTTTGACACCAGGTTTAGTATCACAATACTGAATACCATCACAATACTCGATACCAACGATACCACAGCAAAAAACATAGACATAATAGCCAAAGTCATAGAATGGCATTTGATCCAGACAGAAAAACTCAGCTATCACTCTGTTCAATCGTTTGGGCATCTTTTGATTCCATTATCATTACATTTTAAATGTTTTACGTCAGAATTTTCCTGAGACAGCCATGTATGCATTAATGAACCAATTATACAATCGACCAACATAATGGTAATCATTTATTTGAATAGTAAATCTCTATTGATAAACTGGGTAAATCAAGATGTACCCTAGGTCTATTCATAATACAAGTTCATGCATATTTAATAGGAGTGTGTGCATGCATTGACATATTGAGCTTCTGTTGGCTAATTTCATGGGGCTACAGATGACAATCTGTTTCCCTTCCATGTGGCACTTATTTTATTGTACTGATCAATAACATTTCTATAGAAGTTGCTTATTTTATTAAAGTGGGCTGTCGCTTTAACCAGTAATGACGTCATTCACAGAGGGGTTCGGCATGTCGGAGCCAATGATGTATATAAACCCTCGATTGCTGATGCTACTATGTATTGGTCATTGAGGTGCTTTGACGCCACCGGTTGGCAATATTGGCAGTCCTCCATAGGAATGAATGGCATTCTACAGTACTTCAATAAAATGTTTCAAGGAAAAAATGACATGTATTTAAGTATTGTGTTGTTGTCGTGGGGACAGTAACATTAGTAATATAAAACAAATACAATAAGAAATGTTTTTATATAATATTTATTTGTATAGTACGCTTAATAATTTAAAAGTATGCATTAAGGTGTCTGTAATAGAATAAACATCGCAGAAACAAATGAATAAATGCATTTCTATAGCTTTTACAATGGTGAGAGTGCCAGGATGAAGGAACGGTGGCTCCAACATCTAGTGTATATATAAATTATTGGTCGGAGCTGATGGGGTCACCTTAGGGTCATGATAGGGTCTGCACCAAATGATTGACGTATTATAATAATTGATTATGCTTATGTTGTATTAATAGAAGGGGAAGGGCTATAAGACCCCCCCATCCCCCCACTACATTTTATAGGGTCCTGGAATACACAGATTGTATTTGTAATACGCTATATGGTTTTGTGTTCAGACCTTGTAAAAAGTGTGAAGGGTGAACTCCTCCATGGTGCCGTCCACTGCTTTCATAAGCTCTAGTAGCTGAGCCTGTCCTGTGGAGACTTCCATAGCCAGTAATGTCCTGTAGGGGAGAGCAGAATACTAGATCGTAAGACTATGATCTTGTACATGATCATGCTGTCAAATCAAGAAAATAAAAATAGGTGTTGACTACCGTGAAATGCTTACTGACAAGCCCCTTCCCAACAATGCAGAGTTAAAGTAACCTAAATTTGCTAAGTATAAAAGGAAATAGTGACAAAATAACAAGGCTGTATACAAGGAGTATCAGTACTGAGTCAATGTGCAGGGGTACGAGGTAGTTGAGGTAATATTTACATGTAGGTAGGGGTAAAAGTGACTGGGCAATCAGGATAGATAATAAACAGAGTACCAGCTGTGTATGTGAAGATTGTGAAAGTGTGTCTGTGTGAGTGGCGTCAATATGCATGTCTGTGTGAGTGTATGTAGTGTGTGTTGGAATGTCAGTGTAGTATGTGTGAGTAGAGTCCAGTGAGTGTGCATAGAGCCAGTGAAATGCAAATAGTCCAGGTAGCCATTTGATTAACTGTTCAGCAGTCTTATGGCTTTGGGCTAGAAACTGATCAGGAGCCTCTTGGACCCAGATTTGGTGCTCCGGTACTGCTTGCCGAGATGTAGCAGAGAAAACAGTCTATGACGGGTGGCTGGAGTCTGACAATTTTTAGGGCCTTCCTCTGACACAGCCTGGTATAGAGGTCCTGTATGGTAGGGAGCACAGCCCCAGTGATGTACTAGACCGTACGCGCTACCCTTTGTAGCGCCTTACGGTCGGATGCCAAGCAGTTGCCATAACAAGTGGTGGTGCAGCCAGTCATGATGCTCTCAATGGTGCAGTTGTAGAACTTTTTGAGGATCTGAGAGCCCATGCTAAATTTTTCCAGCTTCCTGAGGAGAAAGAGAAGTTGTCATGCCCTCTTCACGACTGTGTTGGTGTGTTTGGCCCATGATAGATCCTTAATGATGTGGACACTGAGGAACTTTGAAGCTCTCGAACCGCTCCACTACAGCCACGTCGATGTGAATGGGGGCATGCTCGGAACAGGCTTGGCACATGGCAGGAGGCCTGTCTCACTCATCGTGATAAGAGATCCTACTATACCTGGTTTTATCATCATTAGAGTAGACCTTCAGCTTCTCAGCCAAAGAAATGAACCTATAAAAAAGATTGCAATCACTTTACCTCATTCAGACTATTTAGCAGAGTATTTGTTTCCTGCCAGTATACCTCTGGTGACATGCATCATCTTACCAAAATATAACAGAGAATAGTAACACCAATTCCACAAACAAAAGGGACAAAACATAAATGTTGGTTGTACTATAGCAAACCTCCTGCCATGTGCCAAGCCTGTTCTGAGGGACTGTATGAAAGGCTGGATCCAATGATGCCTCAGAACCATTGTCTTAGACTGAGGTGAAACTCGTCTGTATGAGTGAGGGAGATGTCATGGGATCCTGCTACTTTAGTCATCTCATCAAGCAGCTCCAAGAATCCTTCCTCTGGGATGTCTAAGGAGGGACATAAGAAGTAGTGGGATGTTAAGACAGAGAGCAAACAACTCTTCAAGACAAAAACATTGTGCATGTGATGTGAGTGTATGCAGCTCTGAAGATAAGGCATTTATGTGGAAAGTACACTTAAGTGGCCCAGTTTCCCCTCTCCTCTCATGTTTGAAAGAGCGAATCCGTCCACCATGTTGTATGTTGTCCAGTCTGTGGGTCATCATCTTCCTCTGTAAACATGTCCAGCACACTGCCAGGAAGAGGCAGTCTGGACTTGGAGTCATCTTCCTCCCGATGCACAGAGACACTTGCTGAGATGGGATTGTGATTGCAGATACACATGCATGAAATCATTTAGGACAATGCAAGTTAAATCAATGAGACAGCCTACTATGAAATCGCTCAAACTAGTATATCTAATTGATAACAAAGAATAGTTTAAACAATGTTCGGGAAAGGATGCTACCTTGTTTTGGTGGTGTGTTCCTCTGATTTGTGCATTCTTCCTTAATGAGTTGTCATCTCTGTGCCAGTATCGTAGCCTTTTTGTTACATCCTCTAATAGCACATTTTCTATTTCCTCTTCAGGGCTGTTACTGTAACTGACTAACATTCTAATATGTAAAGCTTTCAATTACAAATTCATAAATAAACGTTCTTGATTTCTGTCATAAAAATAAGAAATGGGAACCTTGAATTTTTTTTTGAGGAACAAGTATATATAGATGATATACAATGGACAGTCGAGCTTGGGGGTACAATATCACATTACAATTACACAAGGACCTTAAGGGACATACATACACTTACAATTCTAACAGCTTTTTTTGTTAGTAGAACATTGGACCAATGAACGGATTGCGCAGGCTTGCGATATACTTCCGATAAAAACAAACCGTTGCTGTGGTCATTTATGTCCCCCTGAAACAAAGTACCGTTCAAATTGGTTCCATATTCAGTGACGTTCTGAAAACATTTTCACAGTAGACTATATTGAATCATAATGTACATAATGGTAGTATAATTTAAGTAGCTGCTTGTGTGGTATATTTTTTATTTAAACGTGATTATCAGAACACAAGTGATTATCTGAAACAACCTCTTCATATCAGCATCTTCATGGGGTTACAAAACATAGCAAGGCACCACACATTTATATAGCTTTCACTTACTTACAATCAATATTATTTGCGAAAATACACAACAATATTACTGTACTGCATAGCTATAAAAATGTATTAATTGAAGAAAGATAAAAGCTATTCGTTGCAGGTTCCGGGTGTATGTGAGCGTGCCAATTAAACCTTGATTATTCATGTTCCCGTGCCTGGGAAGGAACTCTGAGGCTAGTCAGTTAGCTAGCTAGCGTTTTATTTAAAAACATAAATCGCCTTTTTAAGCGGGGGGAGTATGGCCTAGTGATCACATTCTATGGGCGTTGACAAAGTTAACCATTCTGGGCTAAATAGAATATTACACATTTAGTTGGGTCATTTAGAACGACACAAAAGCTCTGAATTTTTCGGCCCTAATGCCAAACCCGCTTGACAAGAGAGCGGACAGATATTCCGACTGACCGAGGCTGAATGCGGATATGAAAAGAGGTATTATTGGGCCTACGAATACTTTTTCTGTCAAAATCGTCAGACGCTACAAAAAACTCCGCAAAACGTTAAAGGTATGTTACCAGCAATAATGTCCCAAATATGTTACTCATTTATTTACTGCGTCTATAGATCAGTTTAATACAATAGCTGAATATTTTCCAATCGCAACATTACAAGCAAACGCAACGTTAACTAGCTCGCCATACAGATATATGCAGCTATGCTTCTGCAAAATGAGACAGCGACTGCCGCCCGGCTCCGTTAACAAATTCTGGGCTGTTTGCTTTTCTCTCTCGTGTGGAAAATGCAATGGCGTAACTAGCTAGGTAAATCGAGTTGTTTTTCTTCGGTTTACATTCGTGCGCAAACACCGACCAACTGGATGCTTATTGATTGCGCACGCTGTGGATGATTTGAATATGCATGTCACCAATAGTGTAATTATGGGGAACACCGATCGTAAATCAACCCAAACCAATATGATTGACATATTCAGAAAGGAGTAACGTTAAGAGCATTACTAGACATTAGTGCTCACCCGATAGAATGTTTTGAAAAATAGCCTGATGTACTCGGACGCACCAGTTTAAATATTGTCTGTCTCCCTATAATACATATAAATAACAACCTGGACTCAGTGTTTCCCTCCATTTAGTATGATATGTTTCGTATGGTATGCATTATGCATTAATTTGTGGATGTCCATTGTTACAAATAACAATTCATATGTTACGAATTCCAATTTGTAAAATATGTTACGAATTTGTAAATAGGTATGATACGTTAGCTAGGTGGCTAATTTTAGCTAGGCTAGGGGTTAGGTTTTTATTTTTTTAACATTTATTTAACTAGGCAAGTCAGTTAAGAACAAATTCTTATTTACAATGATGACATACCGGGTAACCGTGGGTAAACTGTCTTGTTATAAGGGGCAGAACGTCAGCTCGGGGTTTCAATCCAGCAACCTTTCAGTTACTGGCCCAACGCTCTAACCACTAGGCTACCTGCCGGGTTAAGGTTAGATGAAGGGTTAACAAACATGCTAAGTAGTTGCAAAATAGCAACCCAGCTAGCAATGAGGAATCGGCCCAGAAGCGCCCTCTTCCGGGGAGCTGGAACTGATTGCATCGACCCGGAATTGGGTGTCGGACTCTGTCCGGAATCAAAATGAATGACTGCCCAGAATCGGATCAAGTACATTGAGCCATTTCCGTCTACCAACTTTGCCGGCATCTTACCAGAATCGCCCCAATGCAAATTTAAATTAATGTATACAAAATTACCCAATTTAGTAATTTTTAATATTACTATTATATATTTTATACATACAAATTATACCCATCCACAATTATTTTTTTTTGTCTCAGTGGAAACACCACACACCTGGTGACCGTGTCAGCGTGCATGCGCCTAGCCTGCCACAGGAGTCGCTACAGCGCAATGGGACAAGGCCATCCCTCCCCTACCTCGTGCCGACGCTGGGACAATTGTGCGCCCCCTCATGGGTCTAATGGTCACGGCCGGGAAGGGTCTCGAACCAGCGTCTGTAGAAACGCAGTTTGCACTACGATCCAGTGTCTTAAACCGCTGCGCCACTCGGGAAGTTCCAGCCACAAAGTTTTTAATGCTTATCAACTGCCTTGCAAAAAGTATCAAAATGCTACACAGGACTCTTAAAGAATTTAATTTAAATGTTAATTGTATTTTTTTAATCACAGAAACAATGAGGGGGGAAATTAAATAAATAATGAAATGTTAATTATGTATAGCAGCCTGTGTAATCATCTGCCAGGGAGCAGCCCCGATCGGCCGAGCCCCAAGTAAAACATTTGGGCCAGATAACTCACTGGAATTGTCCCGAGCCCCAAGTAATATATTTGGGCCAGATAACTCACACCGGAATCAGCCCAAGCTCAATCCCCGCATCCTAGCCATAAGTAATACTGCTGAAGGCGGCCCAAACTCTGACTCTCAGCTGAGTGCCCCGACTCTCACCTGGAATTGGCCCAGATCCACTGTGCTAGCTGGGTACAAAGTAGTAAGTAATGTTGTCCGAGATGAGATTCAAACATGCCGCCTTTGGGTTGCCAGACGTTTGCGTTTTATATGCCCACCCATCCTCCCGGACCAATCATCCTCCTTTAGTTTTTGCCTGAAGTAACCTATTTTATGTAACCATACCAAACCTAACATATCATAGTAATTTGAGTGTAGCGGATTTACATTTTACTATGTTATGTCTAGTCTATGAGACCAGGTTGAATGAAAATAAGGGGTTTTGATTGTTTGGATATGGCTATCTTGTTGTGTGTTTGTGATGATGGATCATTAGACAAGTAAGCAGGAATGAAGTAGCCCTCTACAGCTGCTTTTAATCTGATGGAAGGATATAGTAGTAGCAGTGTTTTCTGACCTGCTTCCTCTGAAGTCTGGGGCGGCAGGTAGGCTAGTGGTTAGAGTGTTGGACTAGTAAACTGAAAGGTTGCTCGGTCGAATCATCGAGCTGACAAGGTAAAAGTCTGTCATTCTGCCCCTGAACAAGGCAGTTAACCCACTTTTCCTAGGCCGTCATTGTAAAAAATAATTTGTTCTTAACTGACTTGCCTAGTTAAATACATTTTAAAAAAATGTAGTCTATCCTTTTGGGCTCTGATAATTATTCTGTTGTCTCAGGGAAAGTCTCTGAAACTGAGATATTGCACTTCTTCTAGGATGCCATACCGCACACAGTACTAGTGAATAGTTTAATAATAATTGTTCCCTTTTTCTGCAGTCATCAGAAGAGGACTGAAGACTCATGGAGACAGTGGGTTAAATTTTTCTAAATTTAAATGTCTTTGCAGCAGGTGTTCTTCCTCTGCATATACTTTTCAGACACCCAATCTATTGCATCCTAAAAACAAGCCTTTTTTTATATGTATATATTTTTATATTTAGTGATGTTCTCCACCGAAATGGCAGACTAAATTACTGACTTTCCACCCTACCCACCTGTCCACCAATCAATGTACCTTTGATTTTTCTTCATAAAAGCCCCCACTACGATACAAAACTGAATCCCTACACAAGAGCCAGGATGAGTGAGGCGTGGCAGCAGCATGCTGTTGCTCCCCCTCCAGTGGTGCACACCATACCACCGGGGGCGGAGAATGCGTTGGGCTGCGCCGTCTATGGTATTGTCCTGCAGCCTGACCCCACTCTGCAGCAGTCGCAGCAGCAGCACCAGCATGGCCAGCAGCACAGCCAGCAGCACAGCCAGCAGCAACACCCTACCCAGGTACAGCAGCCCTCTCTGCAGGTAGGGGGCGAGGGCGGTCACAAGTGTGGAGCATGCGGCCACGACATCTCCCACCTGGCCAACCCACATGAGCACCAGTGTATGGTGAGCCAGGACCGCTCCTTCCAATGCACCCAGTGCATGAAGATCTTCCACCAGGCCACTGATCTGCTGGAGCACCAGTGTGTGCAGGTGGAGCAGAAGCCCTTTGTGTGTGGTGTGTGTAAGATGGGCTTCTCCCTGCTCACCTCGCTGGCACAGCACCACACCTCGCACAACAGCACCAACCCCATGAAATGCTCCATCTGTGAGAAGACTTACCGACCGGGCTCCTCTGGGAACACCACACCTTCCTCCTCTGCCACCAACCCTCAGCAGCCATCTGCTGATGGAGCCTCTTCCAGTGGGAGTGTGGCAGTGGGATCCTCTTCCTCAATTACATTTCCATCGGCCCGTGACAGGCCCTACAAGTGTTCCGTCTGTCAGAAGGGTTTCAGGCACCTGTCAGAGCTGGCCCGCCACGAGCGTGTGCACACTGGAGAGAAGCCTTTCAAGTGTGACACGTGTGACAAGAGCTTCAGCCAGTCCTCTCACCTGGCCCATCACCAGCGCACCCACAGCTCTGAGCGCCCATACAAATGTGCTGTGTGTGACAAGAGCTTCAAGCACCGCTCCCACCTGGTGCGCCACATGTATGCCCATTCCGGAGAGCATCTGTTTAAGTGCAACCTGTGTGAACTGCACTTCAAGGAGTCTTCGGAACTGCTGCATCATCCATGCCACCCACAAGGGGCACGCCCCTTCCGCTGTGCAACCTGTGGAAAGGGCTTCAAGCGTCCATCAGACCTGCGGCAGCATGAGCGCACTCACTCTGAGGAGCGTCCCTTCCACTGTGAGGAGTGCCAGATGAGTTTCAAACAGCAGTATGCCCTGGTGCGCCATAGGCGCACGCACAAAAACCCATCTGACCGCCCCTTCAAGTGCAACCTTTGTGACAAAGGCTTCTTGCAGCCATCGCATCTGCTGTACCACCAGCACGTCCACGGCATGGAGAACCTGTTCAAGTGTGCATCCTGCCAGAAGGAATTCAGTCAGTCAGGAGAGCTGCTGCGCCACAAATGCGGTGAGTCGTCCTCTTCATCTAGGGAGACAGACAAGCCTTACAAATGTGACGTGTGCGGCAAGGGATACAAGAAGAGTTCGACACTGCAGCGACATCAGAACTCGCACTGTCAAGAGAAGCCCCTAAAGTGCTCCCTATGTGACCGCCGCTTCCTGTCATCCTCAGAGTTTGTGCAGCACCGCTGCGACCCATCCAGAGAGAAGCCCTTAAAGTGTCCCGAATGCGAGAAGCGCTTCAAGTACTCGTCTGACCTGAATAGGCACAAGCGTGTCCACACCGGGGAGAAGCCCTATAAGTGTGCTAGCTGTGATAAAGGCTTCAAGCAACGGGAGCACCTGGCCAAGCATCAGAGTGTGCATTCCAGAGATGCCCAGTTCAAGTGTGTTTGGTGTGGAGAGCGCTTTGGAGACCTGGGAGCTTTGCAGGAGCACACAGTCCAGCACACAGCTGAAGGAGGGGGTTACCCTGTGCCACCTTGCATATAGTCACGCCCCTCCGCTCTGTACAAGTTCATAGCAAACGTCCCTGTCTACCATTAATTTGCAGCACCCAGCTTAACACACTTGAACTGGGCATCTCTGGAGTGCACACTCTGGTGCTTTCCAGAGATACCCAGTTCAAATGCTTTGGAGACCTGGG
This sequence comes from Oncorhynchus nerka, assembly GCF_034236695.1. Taxonomy (NCBI): domain Eukaryota; kingdom Metazoa; phylum Chordata; class Actinopteri; order Salmoniformes; family Salmonidae; genus Oncorhynchus; species Oncorhynchus nerka. The sequence continues at coordinate 27,122,840 of NC_088420.1, forward strand.
AGCCTTGCAGGAGCACACAGTCCAGCACAAATCTAAAGGGAGGGTTACCCGATGGTAGGTTACTCTGTGCCACTTCTTATCGAGTCCATAGCGAATGTCCCTGCCTACTCTTAATTTGTCCCCAGCATATACAATCCATACCCTCACTTCCCATCTGAAAACTGATACCAGTCCACTTCCCCACCCTAAGAAACCCATACAATTTATAATTGTTAAAAACAAAAAATAGAAGTCACTGCCAAGTGTCACTGCTTTAGGGCTACTGTCTGAAGGACAGAGGAGACACCAACAAGGATATGTCTTTCACTTCAAACACTAGGGTGGATGTTCTAGCCCAGGTCATTTACTCTTATCTATCCTTACCTTCTTGAATCAACTTCCTTGCAAGTGGGGAAAAAAATAAATGTAAATCACCACATTCGCCTACATTTCTGTCTATGAAAAGCTTTGCATTTGTACATAAATTACCTTGTAGATTAAAAAGAAAAAAGGCGATGTGGACCAGTTCCCCTTGTGATGACCTGCTTGACTGGTGTGTTGCACCATGACCCAGAACTATTCTCTTGCCAACAGTGGTTGTCACTCTAGAATGCATCTACAGAGATCCTGCATGCATTAATTTTCCATTCTCTTACCCAGGATACTCAAGACTTTTATGATTGCTAAGTTTCAGCAGCTGCTACAGTCTACTGATGGCCTCTTGCTTTAAAAAAAATTGGAATCAATGATGCTGTATCAACTCTGATATAAATTGTTTTGTTTGGTGGGTGGAGGGTTGAAATGATTGTGTATTGGTTACTTTTCCACAACCTAATCACTGTAGTAGCAGTGTATGTATATCAGGAAATGGAACCGGTTCAGGGAACAGAACCAGAAATATCACTAAAACAAAAATGATGATCAGAACTGGGAACGGAAGTGATCTATACTGTTCTGGAACAGAACCGTTATTTTAAAAGCACGGGAACCGGTTAATAATGTTATTTTACATTCCAGGTATTTTTTTACAGTCCCACAAACGCAACAATGCGCCTATGCAAAGCCCTCACTCTGTCACTCAGAAAATCTTTGTGCGTGTAGTTTACCCGTCCCTCCCCCTCCGAAGCACTGTAGCCTACTGACGTTACATGCGTGATTCAGAAATGTAGAGATTTTTTATTAGAGAAGAATGGATTAACTTTATCAATGCTGGTTAACTATGGTATCCTTATCACGTTTCTCATAGGATTTATTAACTACAAAAAGGTAAGATGTTTTTTATTTGAATTCTGATGCCGCACTGCACACACAAGTTTGTTAGCTAGCTCTCGTCCAACTTTAAGCCAACTCTTTTCAAGTTCAAAGACATTCAAAGTTCCTTCATATAAGCCGCTCCTCCGTAGGTATAATTCTGTGGGCCTAGTTCAGATAATGCATGTCATCACAAGATGCCCAGCACTTCAAGCCTCCTCCTCCAACCTCTCGATCTTTCCCCACCTGGAAAATGTCAATCGCATCTCGCGCCCTACACTTGTTTACACATGCAGTAGATGTCAGACAACTATTGCTTGCCCGTGCCATAGCAAGCTGCTCTATCCTCACTGATTGGTGAAGTCATTTAATGTTGAGCTAAATGTAGCGGTTTAAAAAGGAATGATATAAATCATTACTTTCTTGGGTCGAACCGGTTCAGAACATTAATTTGGCTGGTGGGAACAGTGCAACATAATGTAAAAAATAATGGTTCTGTTCTTCAGAACGAAACAATTGGAAAATAATTTTGGTTCCAACCTCTGACGCATATACAATAAAATCATACACCTCTACTCTTTGCTTAAATATTTTTATGATTTTTTTTTATGTACACGAATCAACTCCAACTAGAAGTGGTTTATTTTTTAATTGTTTTTGTGCTATTGTGAAATATTACAAAAGTTTGTGACTGTATGTGGACGTATATGTGGCCATCATTGTGGCAACTATAGTTTGTACCAAAACACCATTGTACTGCAGCAAATCCCAAAGGTGTGGAGATTAACAAGCTGAAGTATCAAGACATCTCACTGGTATATAGAAATATATATTTCACACATATACAGTTCATATTCCTACAGAGATCAGTGAAGAGTATCTGTGCTGAAAATGTCTAAAACCTGATCAAGCTTCCTCTTACAGTACAATATGTATGTGAGTATGTTTACCAGTTTGGTTACAGAAGTTGCATAACTATTGTTTCTAAAACTGCATTGGCTGTTTTGTATGTTACAACTTTTTATCATATGAGGACTTGAATTGTTTTTCATATTTTCAAGTCATTGTTATGATAGTGCTATATGTTGCAAGTTTCCAAGGAGAACATTCTGTCTCTAAGCCCTACAAGGATTCTGACCCCTGGTGCTCCTTTGTGTTTATTTGATGAATGATTGTTGAATCATGTCTGTGAAAATGGAATCCTGGCTGTGAAGTGGATTGTATAAAACATACATCTGGTGTAGAATTTTGTCAGGTCTGTATAGTTTAACCCCAGTTATGTCAAACTTATCTGCAGTAGATTTGTGCAGATCATTTTAACTTCTGGATTTTATAGCCTTTTTTTTAAATTTTTATAGCATCCTTACCAAAATGGGCTGCTTAAGCTTGATTGCAAAAGTTATGGATTGACTCTTTATAGTCTGTAAGTGGTAAGACGACTAATAAGGCAAAAATCTGTGTCAACTTTGAGGGCAAATCAATGTGGCTCAGTGTTTTTTTAGTGTGTGTGGGTGGGGGGGCTTTTTTTCAAAGGAAGTATTTCAAGGGGATGTATTTGGTTGTGGTTTGAGTGCAGTATTGAAAAACTATTTTATGATAAGGTAATGCTAACTTTGAGGAAGGTTATTTATAATCAGTTTCAGTAGACTGTTAAACTGGGGTCAGGGTTATTTAGAAACCACCCATTCTACTCCAGAACTGACTGCCTCAATGTTGTTGCTCTATTTCTTGTACTGTGCTGTGTTTTTTGTTTCCTCCATCGTCACCTGAGGTGGGCTAACAGTTTGTCATTTGTCTGTCGTCATTCGTCTTTCATCTGACATTAAGACCACATCAAAAAGCAGTTGCGACTTGAATTAAAAAGAAAAGTACTGTGTAAGTTTAGTTTATATACATTTAAAAAAATGTTTTTTAATCTATATGAATATTTCCATTCTTGGGAGGAGGTAACAGGGTCTTTTAGGATGTAATGGGAGGAGATGTTTGATTGATGGAAGGGTCATTAGGACTGTGATTGACATGACTTTTCATCCGGTGTAGTGTATAACAGTTAGCCCCAATTGACCCTGCTTTCTCTGTTCTGTGCATGCCTGCTGTGTTAGTTCCTGTAATCTTCCCTAGGTATTAGTGTTTCAGATGGCACTTATTCCACATAGCTTTTTTCAAATTGTTATGTGAAAAAAATATTTGTGACAATGTACAGTATGTGTACATTCATGCTAAAATATCTGTATGTAGCATTCATTACACACAGCACTAACAAATAAACTTTTTATAAAGGGGGGGGGTGTCATGTATGTTTTAATTGCAGAGGGGACTGGCATGTATTCTTTCAGGGTTTTTAAGTATGTAGATTAGGTAGTTAAACAATATGACAAGATGTGTACATTCACTAAAATCAAATGTTCTAATTTGTAATAGGGTGTGTAATGCTTGCTTAAATATAGACTGTAACATGTCCTTTATGCCGCCCAGAAGAAATACACTGCACTTACCATTGATAATGTAATGTACAAATATAACACTCATGTAGTTCATTGTAATCTCTGTTAACCCAGAACCAAAATCTTGCATAATTTGGTCAGATGCTATTTGTTTATAGAGTCTGTCAACAGTAGAGTGGTTACGCTGCAAAATGTTACTCAAGCGTTCACTAAAAGCAACAAGTTTGGTACAGCTGTATACCCTGAAAATATTTAGATATGGAGCCACTGCAGATATGGTCCCTGGGGGGGGGGGCAGGACCAGCTGTTTTTCAAAGTGGCTATACTTAATATACAATTTATATAGAGGACTGCTTTGTGGTAAAGGAACCAAATTAGTCAGAGCTGAAAATATTTAGATATTGAGTCACCCCAGATTTGGGCCATCTCACAACATGGCTGCCGACTAACTATTTTACAGTTCAGAAGGACTATTTTGAGAAATGCATTTGGTAGAGAAGTAGATTTACATAGCCTGAAAATATTTTGATGCGGTGCCACCATAGATTTGGCCCCTGGGGGCTGTGGCAGCCATCTTTGAAAATTACTGCCTAGCAGTACCAATATTTTACAATGACTATTTCAAGAGATGTCCAATCAATTGAATTTACTAAAGGAGTCCAATCAAGTTGTAAAAACATCTTAAGGATGATCAATGGAAACAGGATGCGACTGAGCTCAATTTCAAGTCTCATAGGAAAGGGTCTGAATACTTATGTAAATATAAGGTATTAATGTTGTTTTTAATTTTTTAAATATAAATTGGCAATCAATTCTACAAACCTGTTTTCACTTTGTCATTATGGGGTATTGTGTGTAGATTGAGGGGGAAGAAATAATTTAATACATTTTAGAATAAGGCTGTAACGTAACAACATGTGGAAAAAGTCAAGGGGTCTGAATACTTTCCGAATGCACTGTAATTATCTTAAAATATAGCTGCAAGCAGAAATGAATGGGGTTCCCAGGATAACAAAGGACACAAGACCAGTTGGATAACAAAGCAAGCACTATCATGTAGGAACTATCTTCCTTTATGTGCATTCATGAGTCTAAATAAAACGTGCTAATATTCATCTACTTGTATAGTTTGGCCGTCTTTGAATGCATCAACACTATTTTTTTCAAACTCTTCAGGGACCATTGTGATGAGACCAAATTTGGAGTGAATCAGACTTATTCCATGACAAGATTATTTTAAGCAATAGCGTTACATTGTAAAAAAAACTGAATTGCTAATATACTGAACAGAAATATAAACGCAACATGTAAAGTGTTGGTCCCATGTTTCATGAGATTAAATAAAAGATCCCTGAATTTTTGTGCACAAATATGTTTACTTCCCTGTTAATGAGCATTTTGCCTTTGCCAAGATAATCCATCCACCTGACAGGTGTGGCATATCAAGAAGCTGATTAAATAGCATGATCATTACACAGGTGCACCTTGTGCATGGGACATTAAAAGGCCACTCTAAAATGTGTAGTTTTGTCACACAGCACAATGCCAGCAGCATACCACTGCTGGCTTGCTTCTGAAGCTAAGCAGGGTTGGTCCTGTTCAGTCCCTGGATGGGAGACCAGATACTGCTGGAAGTGGTGTAGGAGGCACTGTTTCCTCTTTTCTAAAAAATATCCCAATGCCCGAGGGCAGTGATTGGGGACACTGCCCTGTGTAGAGTGCCGTCTTTTGGATGGGACATTAAACGGGTGTCCTGACTGCGGTCATTAAAGATCCCATGGCACTTATCGTAAGAGTAGGGGTGTTAACACTGGTGTCCTGGCTAAATTCCCAATCTGGCCATCAAACCATCACGGTCACCTAATAATCCCCCTCCTCTCCCCTGTAACTATTCCCCAGGTCGTTTCTGCAAATGAGAATGTGTTCTCAGTCAATTTACCTGGTAAAATAACAGATAAAATGCCACAGATGTCTCAGGTTTTGAGGGAGCATGCAATTTACATGCTGACTGCAGGAATGTCCACCAGAGCTGTTGCCAGAGAATTGGATGTTAAATTCTCTACCATAAACTACCTCCAACATCGTTTTAGAGAAGTTGAAAGTAAGTCCAACCGGCCTCACAACCGCAGACCAATTGAAACCACGCCAGCCAAGGACCTCCACATTCGGCTTCTTCACCTGTGGGATTGTCTTAAGGCCAGCCACCTGGACAGCTGATGAAACAGAGGAGCATTTCTATCTGTAATAAAGCCCTTTGTGTGGAAAAACTCATTCTGATTGTCAGGGCCTGGCTCCCCATTAGGTGGGCCTATGCCCTCCAAGGACCACCCATGCCCCTGCCCGGTCATGTGAAGTCCATAGATTAGGGCCTAATGAATTTATTTAAATTGATTGATTTTCTTATGTGAACTGTAACTCAGTCAAATGTTACATGTTGCGTTTTTATATTTTTTGTTCAGGATAGTTTCCTTATTTTTTAAGATATCAATGCCAAAAGTAACATGGTTCATCATGGTAATGTCTCTGATGACCCTAAAATAAAGGTTCAAGTTAATAGGCCATTGTGAAGTGGATGTACAAAGGATTGAAAAGAACACATAAAATCTGATTTCTGGATTTATCAATAACTCCGCCATATCTTATTAACCAATCCCATAGCTTTTCTCAAATAAAGTAAAGAGATGTACCATGGGCCTACGAATTTGGTGTTATTTGGACATAGTTCATGAGAAGAAGATTTCTAAGATGGAGGAAAATCTATCCTGATGGGTTCTTGAGCCAAATTTGTTCAGCATGAGGAAAGATGCCCACATCCAAAGTTTAGGCCAATCGGTGCCATTCATTTTGACCAAGTTACTTATTGCCTCTAGTTTCTGTGTGTCAAATTAGAAAAAAAGTTGCCAATCTATGTATACATTATTTGACCAAGTGAAGGAATGTTTTAAAATCTAAGAATAACAATAGGTTTCACAACTTTGCTGTGAACCCCTAATGATGGTTTTGGAGGTCTCTCGGATCAACAATCACCACCAAAATAGTGGTACAGTCTGGGGACATTTAGTAAGATGGCTGCCAGGGCCAAATCTGCAGTGGCGCCACATCTAAATATTTTAAGGGTATCTAAGGCTACCATAGTGTTACCATTGGCAACCATTTTGTAAGATGGCCTCCACAGCCCCCAGGGGCCAAATCTGTGGTGGCTCCATATCTAGATCTTTTCAGGGACCATAAATCTAGGGTCTATGACAAATTTGGTGCCTTTACCTCAAAGCAGTCCTTCTGAATTGTAAAATGTTGTTAGTTGGGGGCCATTTAAAAAAATGGCTGCCACACCCCACAGAGGTCAAATCTGGGGTGGCTCCATATTGAAATCTTTTCAGGGTACATATTTTGTGTTTTTATCAAAAAATGAACGATTTATCAGCTTAACCACCCTACTACAAGCGATAAGTTCAATTGTGACTTAAAACATGATTGTTCAACCATTCTACAAATGTTCCATATACTGAAAGTTAAAAACAGCTAAAACACATGAGTTACTTTATAAGGGCATATCTCCGCTAGTTTACAAAAGAGACTGATGGATTTTTGACTGCTTTGGATGATTGAATATTTGCAGAGAATATATTTATTAGGAAGCATGTGCGGATTCACCGGGCTGTGACTGGTCCTGCTCCTGCAGCTTCCTTCAGCTTGTTCCAGGTCTTGGTGTGTGTCTTCAGAGCCATCTGTATGGATGGCATGGAAATCAGGAACTTTCTGGTTCTATAATGATAATTTCAGAACTGCATGTCCCTTACCCAACATGATAACATTACTTAAAAAGGGTACCTATGTAAGGACTTTGTAACATTTACGAATTCATAAGCAGAACAGAAGCCAATTGCAAAACAACATGAAAATATTATTATCAATGTGTTATGAAGTATGTACTTACCTTCTGTAGGTACCCTTCGTAAGTAAAGTTATATCTAACCTACAACTTTGACTCTCACCTCAGATATCTCAACTTTTCGCTCCCAGGCTCGGACACTCTGCTCGAGTTGGCTATGGGAGGCCTTAGCTGTGATGTATTGCAGCACGTGGGGAACACGGAAATCTGCCAGCTGGCCTCGCAGCTTCCTGTTAAGAGTCTCTGCCTTGGCTCGCTCCTGCCCAAGAAGGACACAAAGAGGGGGATATTTATTAGCCTACGCACCAGCAGTGTTGCAAACATAGCTGAATAGTTGGCTACAAAAATCGTATGATTTTGGTTAAAAACTAAACAGGTGAATGTTAAATTGACCTCTTCTGCCTGCAGTGTCTCCTCCTCGATCTTCAACAGCATCTCCTTACGGGAGGTGATGTCACTACTAAGCAGCTTTGACTCACATGTCATGCTCTGCAGCTTCTTCTACAATGGGAAAAACAACACATTTCCTTATCAAAGTCCCAAACCCCCACGTACGTACTAACACAACAAAGGTCAAGTACCTTAGTTGGGCCTGGGTGATGAAAATAAGCCTAGAGTTTTATCAGTTTATCTCAAGGGATCTACCTCTCAAGTTCAGATTCCCCAACCAGGAATATATCATTCCGCTCTCCTGAACCTGATCACACCCCTGATGCACAAGAAAAGAGATGTACAGTGGGGCAAAAAAGTATTTGTGGTGAGTTTGGGATCATTGTCATGCTGAAAGAACCAGCCACGTTTCATCTTCAATGCCCTTGCTGATGGAAGGAGGTTTTCACTCAAAACCTCACGATACATGGCCCCATTCATTCTTTCCTTTACACGGATCAGTCGTCCTGGCCCCTTTGCAGAAAAACAGCCCCAAAGCATGATGTTTCCACCCCCATGCTTCACAGTAGGTATGGTGTTCTTTGGATGCAACTCAGCATTCTTTGTCCTCCAAACACGACGAGTTGAGTTTTTACCAAAAAGTTATATTTTGGTTTCATCTGACCATATGACATTCCCCCAATCTTCTTCTGGATCATCCAAATGCTCTCTAGCAAACTTCAGACGGGCCTGGACATGTACTGGCTTAAGCAGGGGGACACGTCTGGCACTGCAGGATTTTAGTCCCTGGCGGCGTAGTGTGTTACTGATGGTAGGCTTTGTTACTTTGGTCCCAGCTCTCTGCAGGTCATTCACTAGGTCCCCCCGTGTGGTTCTGGGATTTTTGCTCACCGTTCTTGTGATCATTTTGACCCCACGGGGTGAGATCTTGCATGGAGCCCCAGATCGAGGGAGATTATCAGTGGTCTTGTATGTCTTCCATTTCCTAATAATTGCTCCCAGTTTATTTATTCAAACCAAGCTGCTTACCTATTGCAGATTCAGTCTTTCCAGCCTGGTGCAGGTCTACAATTTTGTTTCTGGTGTCCTTTGACAGCTCTTTGGTCTTGGCCATAGTGGAGTTTGAAGTGTGACTGTTTGAGGTTGTGGACAGGTGTCTTTTATACTGATAACAAGTTCAAACAGATGCCATTAATACAGGTACCGAGTGGAGGACAGAGGAGCCTCTTAAAGAAGTTACAGGTCTGTGAGAGCCAGAAATCTTGCTTGTTTGTAGGTGACCAAATACTTATTTTCCACCATAATTTGCAAATAAATTCATAAAAAATCCTACAATGTGATTTTCTGGATTTCTTTCTTCTCATTTTGTCTGTCATAGTTGAAGTGTACCTATGATGAAAATTACAGGCCTCTCTCATCTTTTTAAGTGGGAGAACTTGCACAATTGGTGGCTGACTAAATACTTTTTTGCCCCACTGTACATACAATAGTGTTTGAATAGGAATCAAACCTTGTAGGAGTTGAGAACCTGTAGGGTGTTTCCTGCCAGGAGTTTTAGGCGCAGAAGGTCCTGGTTTCTTTCATCAATGCGTTCGAGATACTGGCTGTTCTCGATCTTCAGCTGCTGGAAATCCACCTCGTGCAGGGCTTCACCCATTTCCTCTTTCTGCCGTAGCTGTAACTGCAACTTCCTCTTCTGCACATGGAGAGCTGCATTCTTCAACCGCAACTTCTCAACCAGTGTGTCCTGTAGGATGATGTAAAGGTAGCAGCAGGATGAGACAAATAGGTGATGAGGTCAGAGAAACAGGGCAGCAGTCGGTAACAGTGAATGCTGATATTGAAGCTTGCATTACTTCCAAGATTTGTAATTCAAGTCAGGAACCAAATGTGATTTAAGATCTCTGACCTGACCACCCTGCCTGACATGCAGCTTGCTTACCTTTGCTCTCATCCTGTCCTCAAAATAACGAATGACCTTCTCTGCACCCATCATGACACCTCTCTTCTCCCTCAACACCTTAGCGACATCACGGTCAAACTCATAACTTGCTTTCTTGACCTCCACAAGTCGAATATCTGCTTCCTCCAGAGTTGCCTAATATGGGGAAGGGCCCAGAAATGATTGGTTATCAAGCTTTTGATACAATGTACAGTACCAGTCAAAGGTTTGGACACACCTACTCATTCAAGAGTTTTTCTTTATTTTTACTATTTTCTACATTGTAGAATAATAGTGAAGACATCAAAACTATGAAATAAAACATGGAATCATGTAGTAAACAAAAAAGTGTTAAGCAAACCAAAATATAATTTATGTTGAAGATTCTTCAAAGTAGCCACCTTTTGCCTTGAGGACAGCTTTACACACTCTTGGCATTCTCTCAACCAGCTTCACTGGGAATGCTTTTCCAACAGTCTTGAAGGAGTTCCCACATATGCTGAGCATTTGTTGGCAGCTTTTCACTCTGCAGTCCAACTCATCCCAAACCATCTCAATTCGGTTGAGGTCGGGTGATTGTGGATGCCAGGTCATCTTATGCAGCACTCCATCACTCTCCTTCTTGGTCAAATAGCCCTTACACATCCTGGAGGTGTGCTGGGTCATTGTTCTGTTGAAAAATAAATTATAGTCACACTTAGCGCAAACCAGATGGGATGGTGTATCGATGCAGAATGCTGTGGTAACCATGCTGGTTAAGTGTGCCTTGAATTCTAAATAAATCACTGACAGTGTCACCAGCAAAGCACCATCACACCACCTCCTCCATGCTTCACGGTGGGAACCACACATGCAGAGATCATGCGTTCACTTACTCTGCGTTTCACAAAGTCACGCCGGTTGAAACCAAAATCCTCAAATTAGGACTCATCAGACCAAAGGACAGATTTCCACCGGTCTAATGTCCATTGCTCGTGTTTCTTGGCCCAAGCATGTCTCTTTGCTGCTATTTCTGAGGCTGGTAACTCAAAGTAACTTCTGCAGCAGAGGTAACTCTTGAGTATTCCTTTCCTGTGGCGGTCCTCATGAGAGCCAGTTTCATCATAGTGTTTGATGGTTTTTGAGACTGCACTTGAAGAAACTGTGATGGAAATGTTATACATGTGCTTTTCTAATAACCTATTTCTGTGTTCATGCAAGTGAGTGATTGAACGAATCCTCATTTATCAGTATCTGCAATTTTGCAGTATGCCCAGACCTTGTTTTGAGAACGAAAGATATCTCAGTTTCAAGGTCTCAGCTTAGAGAGAAGAAGCCTCGTGAAGTATTGGTTTGTCACATGTTATGAACCAGTATTGGTAGGTCACATGAATGAAAAACGGTAATGCTGAATGGATTATGCAAATAAATTATGCAAATAAATAAATCATGCAAATATAACTTGTCTGTATATAGCTGTATATAAGACAACTGCTGGGACTGCCGCAGCAGAGCTCCTAACAGACATTCACTATGGCACATCGGGTTGGTTGGAACCTCTCCAGCGCTCTGATAATAAACAATGATTAATTTATGATTGACTTTGAGTGTCCCTGTGTAAGAATTTCCACAACAAAACTTTCAAAGTTCTTGAAATTTTCCAGATTGACTGACCTTCATGTCTTAAAGTAATGATGGACTGTCGTTTCTCTTTGCTTATTTGAGCTGTTCTTGCCATAATATAGACTAGGTATCCTACCAAATAAGGCTATCTTCTGTATACCACCCCTACCTTGTCACAACACAACTGATTGGCTCAAATGCATAAAGAAGGAAAGAAATTCCACAAATTAACTTTTAACAAGGCACACCTGTTAATTGAAATGCATTCCAGGTGACTACCTCACAAAGCTGGTTGAGAGAATGCCAAGAGTGTGCAAAACTGTCATCAAGGCAAAAGGTGGCTACTTTGAAGAATCTCAAATATTAAATATTTTTGGATTTGTTTAAAAAAAAATGGGTTCCTACATGATTCCATGTGTTATTTTATAGTTTGATCTCTTCACTGTTATTCTACAATGTAGAAAATAGTAAAAAATAAAGACAAATCCTGGAATAAGTAGGTGTGTCTAAACTTTTGACTGGTACTGTAATAATGCCAGAAATCTGAATGGGTTTCAGTGCATCTTAACTACATAGACCACAACTAAACCAAATCACAGATTCCTCTGCAGGTTACACAGATCCAGAATAGTCTTTCTCTATCCATTCCCTCTATGTTTGTATATTGTGTTTACCTTATAGTTGTGGAGCACTCTTTCTGAGCTCTCCTTCAGTTTCTCCAGGTCCTCCTTGGTTTCATCTAACTCTCTCTGTGCCACGTCACACTTTTGCTCCAATGTCAGACGTTGTAACTGCTCCAGAGCTGTTGTCCGTGTTTTCATCTTTCTCCCACGGCCCTAAAGCCACAGAAATACAAGCATTCAAACATGCAGTAAAAACCCTTATTTTTCTATGGTAATAACACACACACTTTGTATTTCCCACCCAAGCCTTAGCCAACCATCTCCTCATTGGTTTATAGAAGCAGGTACCCAAGTGCCATCTCCTCATTGGTTATACCCAAGTGGGTGATTGAAAGACGAACTTTGTTGCTGGTTGTCGTGGTAATACAATAGAAGTTTAGATGCGATCACCATATAAGTTCAAAGATGAAAAACCCTGGAAGGAGGAGAGATGACTAGAAACGATTCGGTTGGCCGTTTATGTGTGGATTAATTTGTCGGAGTAGAGGACCTTGTGCAGTTCAGGTAAAATAACAACTCAGTGTTTATATCCCAGGACAAATTAGCTAGCAACAGCAAGCTAGCTAAATAGGACAAATTTGCTAGCAAGTGCAAGCTAACTAGCTAAATTGCCATACATGTTTAATGCTTTTCGACCTGTCCCCAAATTAATATCATTGGTTCAGAATTCGTTTTGATATTTTAACCTGCATGTCGTGATCGCGTTTGGTGTAGGGGGATAAAATACATTTATGTACGATAGTGCACGCGCGCAGCCGTTAGCCCTTGGCGACGCAGAAGCTCGTTGGCGCGCGCGAGCAGTGCGGGTGGAATATTTGAATAACATGGATTTCTAAATTTATTTTTGCGACGCGTGTCCGGTCTGGTCAGCATGTTAAACCTACGAGGTTATAGTGGACGACGAGACTATGGTGCATGAGTCAATCACGAGAGGTCAAAGAACATATAGGGTAGGGAAATCCATTTCATTCAACACATTAAGTTTGTGGAAGTTGTGCAAGATGCTTTGTCATACCCCTCCAATCTCCAACTGTGATGCTGCAGCTGCCCCCAGAGAATCTGATAAAGGCTGAGGAACCAAGTCCCTGGGGTCCAAGCGGCTTATATACCGCTCATACATATCAGTTTCTGCCCGTAGCACCGCATTGGAGCGTCTGGAAAAAGAGGCAGTGAGGGACAAGGCCTTTTGTTTTTTTGCGGCCACAAATTGCTACTCTATGTAGCAAATCTATGAGTTAAGACAAGAGTTAAGAAGTGTTGAAACTGAAAAATATCTTTATACCTGAGTTCTTTGACGAGTTCAACGAGATGTCGCTTATCTGCTTCAGAAACATCTTGAACCGTCTCTGCCATGGTTGCTAAGGTAAACAAACAGGTGGGAAGGCGGTTGCTGCGTCTGCTCAGACCAGCTATGGACGGATAGAGTTCTAAATTACGTGACTAGCACACATAAAATCTGATCATTTATAAAAGGAAATTGTTGCAAATTTTAGAAAATCTGTGCCAATTGGATGGAAACCAATTATATAAATATATATATAGTAGATATGTTTCCATCCAATCAGCGATCGATTTTCATGCAAATATTCTCAAATCTGCATAAAGAAAACACACGTATTTTCCCACCAGTGGTGTTTCCACCAAACAGATTTGTTGCAGATTAAAGTAAGTGCATTATGAGGTAGTGCACATAAAACAATTTCGCTAAAGTTTTAATGTACAGACCAAAAAATCTAAAGTTCAATGTCTTTCCATCATAGTAATGAAACAGGCAGGGAGCAGTTCTCGAACCCTCGACCTTCGAGCCCGAGGTCCGGCGCGCTATCGACTGTGCCGCAAAAGCGTGCACGTGCGGCAGAATCGATTTCCGCCCATATAAACCCAGGGTCGTTACGATATGTTCAACTCTAGGGTTAGTTTTGTCACAAAAACTGTTGCGTTAAATAGTATACTGCCTACTCGGGTTTCGGCAGATGGCTCAAACCAACAGTTTGCAGATACAGTGCGGGTTGGCTAGTCTGCATGATAAGATTATTATGGATAACAGCGATAATATTTGAGTTTGTCAAACGGCAGTCAAGCAACTATCATCACGTCACAAGAATAAGACTTTCGATATTTTTTGGAAAGGAGCATCAAGATAACCGTGCACTTTCACCACCCCGTGAAGTTAATCATAATTGTATTTAATCTGTAGACTAATAACTGCATGGTCATAGTGGGAGGACCACACACCAATCGCGTGACTCCAAATGTACTTTGATATGATGGTTATTATATTAATATTTGCGCATAAAGGCGTTTCCATCACATAATTAATTTTACCGACACAAATAGACCCCACCGTATCAAATGAACAAATTATCTGTTGCCATTTATACAATTTTACAGAAACTACCTGTTTCCACCACAGCTGTGGTGATTTTTTTTTTTTTAAGTGTATGATTTTCATCGCATAAAAACTGGATGTGAACGTGGTGAGTGATGGAACAATAGTTTCCAATGCATTTGTATACCCTACACTCTAGAAGGCGCTGTAGCCTTGGCTGAACCTGGAGCCATGTGGCCACAGAGTTTCTAAACGTAGAAGTGCAACATCGCGAGACTTCCGGGAACATTTGCGAAACAGAACAAACAGGCCAGGGTCTGGGATTTGAGAAGTCAATGAGAGAAGTGAAAATATCTTTCTTTGTTTTTTTAATCGAATTCTAAAGGCACAACCTAGATTCGAGCCAATGTCTAAAGTAGATGAATGTTACCACTCTAACCTCGTGAACGTGACAAACTGAAACGTTTTCATTTGTGTCTTTATATCAAAGAGTGTATTTGATACGACTGTGTGCACACGCGCAGTTTGGCGCGAGACGACCATTAGACCCTATAACGTGTCTCTACGCATGAGCTTTGCTAGCCAACGTCGCCCTGACATCGCCTACAAACGTGATCGTGGATTTAAATTCGAGAAGCAGTTTTAGCCTATCTTCATAGTGTACTGTCTTTGATATGGCCATTCCACAAGCGTATCTAGATGATGTTCGTTTCCGGGTGCGCCTTATATCGCAATCCGGTTCCCTGCGGTTCGGAATAAGGACCGGGGCGTTTCTAAAAGAAAGCCTCAAAACCCGACCTCCAACGGGCTTTTCAAGGGATTTTGAAGCGGCGTTCCCTCCGCTTTCATATGCTACGCGCCCCGGCGAGGGTGCACTGCACCGGCGCTCAATGGTGGTGCAATTCTCTCTGCGTTAGCATACTAGCTAACAACATCGATTTCTACTCCACCCCCTCTCTAACCGGCTGTAGCTACTAGGCAATACCCAGTAGCTAGGGGTGAGCTGTAAAACCCCATTTGCCCATTCAATTCCTCCTCATCACATCCATCCACAGCGCTAGAAGATTGTTGATTTGGGAGGGCCATCGCAAGACTATTCTTGAAGGATCCCTGCATCGGATTCGGGATTTAAGGCCCTCGGGGGTTTAACCCGCAATCATTTCATTCATAAACTCCCCAAAGCCTGTCTTCTCGGTCAATGTTTTGGTCAGTTTTAATACAATGTTTAAACTTATTTTACGTAAATAGTACCAGTTCGTGATTTTTCCTTTCTACCTCAACACTTCATTTAAATTCTCCTCCCAGCCGTCTTAGTTAACACTAGCTATATCTGACGGCCCCTTTCCTCCCCATCAACCTTGGAGCCCAATTAGGTTTAGCTGCTTCTGGCAATCTGTGCAACGATCGCTGCTCAGTGGTAACTGCTCGCAGCACACTGTGCTCATCTCTCGTGGGGAAGATATCAGATAATAGGACGCCTCCTACTCGGACAGTGCGAGACCTCGGGCTCCGACACGAATACGGTGGCCTGTGTAGCCAGCAATAGAGCTCTGGAAATCGAATCCTCCACACAGACGGTGCTCAGGTGCTTGCAATGCCCGGCCCGGCGGCCGGCAGTAAATCTCGGGTGTACGCCGATGTCAACACTTTGAAGAGCAGGGAATATTGGGACTATGAAGCCCACGTGCCTAGCTGGAGGTGAGATGTTTATATATTCAAGCCCAAGATATTAAAACATCATAATGCACTATTTAGTATTTTATTGGCAAATGCTTTATCAACCGTATGATAACACTGTTGATGTCGATACGTGTATTCTATTTGTCTTTTGTTTTATTGTATGTCTAAATACTCAGCGATTTCCAGCTACTACAACAACGACACATAATATTTTACTACTTACTGGATTATGTTCCAATGGCCATAATATTGTTCGATTGCTTTTGGATCTTTGTGGGCGGATGCAATATTGATATATTATATATCATCATAATACATTAGTATCAATAAGGCGTATTTTGAAAACGACCTAATTTGGAGAATAATATGTATTTTTGGAGACTTAAAGTTTTGTCGGGAACGTGCATGGTTATGTCACTCTTGATTGGGATGGGAAAGTCATCAATCTGCGAGATCGAGCAGGCCTAGCTGGCAGTTGACGCTGACAAGGCAGTACCGAATGACGCTTGTGAATTTTACTAGTGTAGCTACTTCCTATGTTCTACTTTTCGATATTTCCACATAAGCAACATGTGAACTTCGTAGGGGCATATCAAATTGGTTGTCAAATGAAAGCTAAATATGTTTTGTAGAAATTAAAGGCATAGATAGATACACTTGTCTGGATAAACAGATGGAAAATGGGTCGTAGAATTCATCTACCAGAAAAATTCTTAAAAGGTATCAGAAATGCATCAAAACACAATGTTGTCATAAACACCGCTGCCAACTAATATCAACACTTTAGTTTTAGAGAAATTGTTTACCTTCTGTAAGTTTATGAAATATTGCCGTGTGCCTTGAAATTCCGTTACCAAAAACCCACATATCTTTAAGATATTTCCAAATAGCATAATAGGAGGATAATGAAGGTTAAAATCAAATTTTATTTGTCACGTGTTGAATACAACGGATGTAGAGTAGACCTTACCAAGAAAGTATTTACAAAATAAACTATGGTAAAAAATAAAATAAATACCACAAAATAACAATTATGGCATACTGGTACCGAGTCAATGTGTGGAGGTACAGGTTAGTTGAGGTCATTTGTCCATGTAGGTAGGTGTTCAGCAACCTTATGGCTTGGGAGTAGAAGCTGTTAAAGAGCCATTTGGACCTAGACTTGGCACTCTGGTACCGCTTACCATCCTGTTGCATAGAGAGCAGTTTATGACTTGGGTGACTAGAGGCATTGTCGTGCCCTCTTCACAACTTTCTTGGTGTGTTTGGACCAGGATAGTTTGTTGGTGATGTGGACACCAAGGAAGTGAAACTCTCGACCCGCTCCACTACAGCCCCGTCAATGTGACTGGGGACAGTGAGAAATTGCGTAGTGCAATTTCTTGTAAGTATCTGGATTAGTGTCCTGCTCCTTGAAAACGACAGCTCTAGCCTTTAACTCGGTGCGGATGTTGCCTGTAATCCATGGCTTCTGGTTGGGATATGTACGTCGGTCACTGTGAGGACGACATCGTCGATGCACTTATTGATGAAGCCGGTGACTGAGCTGATATACTCCTTAATGCCATTGGATGAATCCTGGACTATATTCCAGTCTGTGCTAGCAAAACAGTCCCGTAGTGTAGCATCCGCGTCATCCGACCACTTCCGTATTGAGCGAGTCACTGGTACTTCCTGATTTCGTTTTTGCTTGTAAGCAGGAATCAGGAGGACAAAATTATGGACAGATTTGCCAAATAGGTCGGGCAGGTAGCCTAGTGGTTAGAGCGTTGGACTACTAACCGAAAGGTTGCAAGAACAAATCCCCGAGCTGACAAGGTAAAAATCTGTCATTCTGCCCCTGAACAAGGCAGTTAACCCACTGTTCCTAAGCAGTCATTGAAAATAAGAATTTGTTCTTAACTGACATGCCTAGTTAAATAAAGGTTTAAAAAATTGTGTGTGGAGTAAAGATGGTCTAGAGTTTTTTTTATTTTATTTATTTTTAATATCCTCTGCTTGCCCATGTGACATGCTGGTAGAAATGAGGTAAAACAGATTTAAATTTGCCTGCATTAAAGTCCTCGGCCACTAGAAGCGCCGCTTCTCGATGAGCGTTTTCTTATGGCTTCATACAGCTCGTTGAGTGTGGTCTTAGTGCCAGCGTCGGTTTGTGGTGGTAAATAGATGGCTACAAGAAAATATAGATAGCTTATCATGAGGTATTCTACCTCCGGCTAGCAATACCTCGAGACTACCTTAATATTAGACATTGCGCACCAGCTGTTATTGACAAATAGACACACACCCTTACCCCTTGTCTTATCAGACATACAGTGGGGAGAACAAGTATTTGATACACTACTGATTTTGCAGGTTTTCCTACTTACAAAGCATGTAGAGGTCTGTAATTTTTTTATCATAGGTACACTTCCATTTAAGTGGACCTTATACAAAAATCCAGAAAATCACATTGTTGTATGATTTTTAAGTAATTCATCAAGTATTTGATACATCAGAAAAGCAGACCTTAATATTTGGTACAGAAACCTTTGTTTGCAATTACAGAAATCATACGTTTCCTGTAGTTCTTGACCAGGTTTGCACACACTGCAGCAGGGATTTTGGCCCACTCCTCCATACAGACCTTCTCCAGATCCTTCAGGTTTTGGGGCTGTCCCTGGGCAATATGGACTTTTTGCTCCCTCCAAAGATTTTCTATTGGGTTCAGGTCTGGAGACTGGCTAGGCCATTCCAGGACCTTGAGATGCTTCTTACGGAGCCACTCCTTAGTTGCCCTGGCTGTGTGTTTCGGGGTGTTGTCATGCTGGAAGACCCAGCCACGACCCATCTTCAATGCTCTTACTGAGGGAAGGAGGTTGTTGGCCAAGATCTCGCGATACATGGCCCCATCCATCCTCCCCTTAATACGGTGCAGTCGTCCTGTCCCCTTTGCAGAAAAGCATCCCCAAAGAATGTTTCCACCTCCATGCTTCACGGTTGGGATGGTGTTCTTGGGGTTATACTCATCCTTCTTCTTCCTCCAAACACGCCGAGTGCAGTTTAGACCAAAAAGCTCTATTTTTGTCTCATCAGACCACATGACCTTCTCCCATTCCTCCTATGGATCATCCAGATGGTCATTGGCAAACTTCAGACGGGCCTGGACATGCGCTGGCTGGAGCAGGGGGACCTTGCATGCGCTGCAGGATTTTAATCCATGACGGCGTAGAGTGTTACTAATGGTTTTCTTTGAGACTGTGGTCACAGCTCTCTTCAGGTCCTTGACCAGGTCCTGCCGTGTAGTTCTGGGCTGATCCCTCTCCTTCCTCATGATCATTGATGCCCCACGAGGTGAGATTTTGCATGGAGCACCAGCTTGAGTGGAGAACAGGAGGGCTTCTTAAAGAAAAACTAACAGGTCTGTGAGAGCTGGAATTCCTACTGGTTGGTAGGTGGTCAAATACTTATGTCATGCAATAAAATGCAAATTAATTACTTAAAAATCATACAATGTGATTTTCTGGATTTTTGTTTTAGATTCCGTCTCTCACAGTTGAAGTGTACCTTTGATAAAAATTACAGACCTCTACATGCTTTGTAAGTTGGAAAACCTGCAAAATCGGAACACCTGCAAATCAAATACTTCTTCTCCCCACTGTAGCTGTTCTGTCCTGCCGATGTATGGAAACCCCAGCCAGCTGTATATTATCCGTGTCAATGTTCAGCCATGACTCTGTAAATCATAAGATATTACAGTTTTTAATGTCCCGTTGGTAGGATAGTCTCAAACGGGAGCTCATCCAGTTTATTCTTCAGTGATTGCAAGTTGTCTAATAGAACGGATGGTAGAGGCGGATTACCCGCTCGCCGACGAATTCTCACAAGGCACCCTGATCTCCGCCCCCTGTATTTCCTTATTTTCTTCATGCGAATTACAGGATTTGGGACTTGTCTGGGAGCAACATTATGTCCTTCGTGTCCGACTCATTAAAGAAAATCTTTGTCCAGTTCTAGGTGAGTAATCGCTGTTCTGATATCCAGAAGCTCTTTTCGGTCATAAGAGACGGTAGCAATCAACATTATGTACAAAATAAGTTACAAACAAATTGGTTAGGGTCCCGTAAAACGGCAGCCATCCCCTCCGGTGCCATTCCGTAACAGGTAATAGTAAACCTACCAATTAGTTATATTGATTTTTACTGAAAAATATTTTGTTTATGAATTATTAAGTGATTAAAACTCTAAATTCCGTTAACAAATTGGTAACAGAATTACCAAAAAATCTGTAACGGAATTACTGCAGCTGAATTGGCTACAACGGGAAATCACAATAGTCACAAACCACAGTTGGTTCACCTGCTACTGTCCTCCCTTCCACTGGCATATTGTTATGTTCAGCTCATAGCAGTTTTCTTTGTCTTTCTGTTGTCTTATGGTCAAACCAAGACTGTTTTAACAGTCTGGAAACCTCTCCCTCGCTCTGCCTTTCTCTAATTCTCCAGTTAATGTCACATCTTCCAGCTCTTACTAACACCTACCCATGAGTAGGGCTGTTGCAGTGTTGCAGTGACCATATTATCACCACTCCGGCAGTCACAAGTCATGAAAGCAGCCAAATTTCACACGACTGTTCTGTCACGGTAATTAGGCTTCTCCAAGCTCTGATGGTGCTGATGGTCATTAGTAGCCTACCAAACTTGCTAACTGCCTGTTACTCAACACTCTATTGTCACTCTAATCACTCTGACATCCATGCAAATGTTTTTTTGAAAATCTAATCAAATACTTAATCAGAGCCCATGCGCAACATTTCAATAGGCTATGCAATTGTGCAAGAAAACCGAGTGATGGCCTCTACTACAAAGAGGAGGATTCGCTTTCTACAGGCTAGGCCTACTCTGTTTATTTCTTAACTTTCCTAACATTACGCACATTGCTTATATTTACAGCAGGAGTATAACCTACCTGGTTGGCATGAAAATTAACCACGGGGAAAAGCGTCCTCCATTCGCTATTTAAGTGCATAGATGACTTATTTTTCCCCGTTGCCCCTGTTTCGATACAGGTGCATGATAATGTTCCATTCTTAATCAAAACAAATTTCACACATATATTATTTAGTATATGTAAATGCAAAATTTAATCAAGAATATGGGTGACAATATTGCTTATCACTTGTGAATGATGCCTAGCATAAGAAACAAAGCCTTTTCTTACTACTTTTTTTAATCATAGCCGCACACCTCATGTAGCCTAGCCCATAGGCCTATATGTTTTAATAAGCTTTGTATCACATCTAAAGTGGCCAAATAACTTCTTAAAATTAAGCACGTTGGGCTCAACACGCCTTGTAAAGCAGATTAACTGGAATACATGAGCGGCACGGCACGTGAGTTTCAAATTTGGGGAAGATAATTTTCACCATAAAAATGCACCTTTATAATAAAAGCATTACATGCATAATTACATTTGCAGTCACTTTTGATAATGTTTTTTTCCGCTAATGGAACATTTGCGTTTATAGCCTACTACCATTGTGTGCATTGCTACGCTTATAATGTGAAGATATAGCCTAATAGTTTATCAATTTTAAGCTAAATGTTCTGTTCTGTTGTGTAAGCCACATTGCGTAAAAAACTTTTTTTTAATGCTAGTGGTTGTATTCATTTGGAATCTCATTCCACAACTGTCCCATACTATGTTTGGAATATGTATCTCTCGCACAGGAGTAGAATAGGTTGACCTTTGTACTATGGGGGATAGTAGGTTGACATAGGCTAGTGCTTTTGCTGTTTGTTAGGCCTACTCATCTTGTTAGCTGATGAAAAGAAAATGTGGACAGTTCTTCCAATATCTTCAATATGCACCTCGGAATATGATAAGGACACGCGCAGTTGCGTCCCCGATGTGTCTGTTTTCACTTGTAGCCTGTGAGAATGACCTGATCATGTGTTGGAGCATGCAGCACTCAGGGGAACGGGCACAACGGCCACTGGCTGCAAACGGCATGGATTCTTTTAGGATGCATTACTGCACACAAACGGGGTGCCGCCGTTAAATTCTAGGCATTATCAAGTGCTTGTCAAATTGGGAATGAGTGACTGATATAGTGTGTACAGCCTGTGCAAAAAACTAAGCAGAGCTCATGCCTTTCAAGTGACTTATTTTCAAATCCTCATTAGTCGCATCAAGCAGACTGACAATGTATTAAAAATAAAAACATAGCCCAATGTTTGTGGAACAACTAAAGTTATATTAACTCATCATTAACTCAATCATATAGGAATTAGTGATGCACCAATATTACATTTTTGGCCAATATCCAATATTTTCCTTGCAAAAAAAAAACCTGATACTGATAACCGATATTTAGAATTTTAGCGGCGTTTTAAGCATTCTAGTACAGTTAAATAGTTAACGCACAACGGACACAGCAGTCTAAGGCTCTGCATCTCAGTGCAAGAGGCGTCACTACAGTCCCTGGTTCGAATCCTGGCTGTATTATATCCGGCCGTGATTGGGAGTCCTATAGGGCGGCTCACAATTGGCCCAGCGTCGTCCGGGTTTGGCCGGGGTAGGCCATCATTGTAAATAATAATTTGTCCTTAACTGACTTGCCTAGTTAAATAAAGGTTACACACAAACCATACTGACCAAAAAGTTAGTTTGTTGGCATTTACGTAGGTCCCCATTACCAGTAAAACAATCCAAACCAACTTCTTTCACTTACTTGCTGTGCTGTTTCGTTGTCCATTAGTTCAGTCGTTTCATTCTCAACCAGAATTTCTATGGAATGCCATTTGGGTCTTTGCATGTCAAATAACACTATTTGACATGTCAAATAAGCCTGTTGACCAATCAGGACCTGAATTTGACTGCACGTCACATAATAATTTAACGCGTTCATAATTTTTCACGTAGTTATTACACATTGATTACACTATCACTCGTCACAACATTCATAGATACGTATGCTATAAAGTTGTCTCGCGCACTTACAGTGCTGGTCATAAATAAAAAGCTAGCTATCTCATGGATGCAAACCATTTTTTAAGTTATTGTTTTTTATTAATTTTTTTATTAACTAATATCAACAAACAAAAGAAGAATAGTCACATGCAAACAAGCATACAAACAAACTATTTACATGGCCAGGAATCCTAAACAAACAAATCATATTAATTAATAATACAACAAGTTTTAGTTGCCTTTTTGTTTTTCATTTTAGTTAAAGTGGTGTCATATTGTTTAAACTCATTTATAAAGTGAAAAAAGTTAGGTTTTGAATTAGACCATTTGCATTTGTGAATGTGAAATTTACCTAGTATTATTAGCAATTGGATTAAATATACTACATCTTTATCTATGTCAGAATTTCTAAAAATAAATCAGTATATCAAAACCATTAAATAGTACAACCGGTCCTATTTTTTTTTGTAAAGAAATTCTGTATGTCAATCCAAAACATTCTACGATAAATAAAGGCAAAAAAACAAATGCAAAATGGTCTCCTTCTCCATTCCACAGAAATCACAGTTATATTCAATATTCAGCTTGAATCTTTCCAAAACATGTTTCACAGGATAAATTCTATGTAACATTTTAAATGGAACTTCGCATCAAAAACAATTGCCTATTCTTTCTGGGTTATTGGAATTTTACATTTATCAAGAAATTCCCCATATGAGAGTAGATACCCATCCTTATTCAGTAACTGACCAACCAAAATAATTTTATTTTCAAACCAGTTATGAAAAAAATACATTTATACGATTTAAAAATATCTTTGTTGTTCCATGAAAAGTATCTGTGAGGGGAAAAATTGTGTTTATATGCTAACATCTAAGCTAGAATTGCCTGTTTATGGAATTTGGCCAACTTTACTGGGGTTTTATCAAAATGACATCGAAGCAAAAATTCTAAACCACCAACAGTCAAATAATTATATACTTAGGGAAGATATTCTAAACACTGTTTTGGTTCTTAATATCAGAATCCAATTTATTTTAAAAGCATTATTTAGAGTATTGAAATCTAAAACCTCAAGACCTCCTTGTTCATGGATGCAAACAATGTTCTTCCCCAAAAACATAGCAAACCGTCATAATCTAGGTGTCGTCATCTTAAACAACCCTAATTTATAAAACCGTTCTTATTTGATTAATGGTGGTCGGACCCATCTATGTGTAGCTATAAGGATTAGCCACAATAGTGGAATTTGCGGTTAGCCTTCAAAATAAAAGTATGGCATAATTGTACTATTTGTATCACTGTCAATTACATACTTTTATTTTGAAGGCAAACCGCAAATTCCTCTATTGTGCCTAATACTTATTACATTTACATTTACATTTAAGTCATTTAGCAGACGCTCTTATCCAGAGCGACTTACAAATTGGTGCATTCACCTTATGACATCCAGTGGAACAGTAGTGCATCTAAATCTTTTAAGGGGGGGGATGAGAGGGATTACTTTATCCTATCCTAGGTATTCCTTAAAGAGGTGGGGTTTCAGGTGTCTCCGGAAGGTGGTGATTGACTCCGCTGTCCTGGCGTCGTGAGGGAGTTTGTTCCACCATTGGGGGGCCAGAGCAGCGAACAGTTTTGACTGGGCTGAGCGGGAACTGTACTTCCTCAGTGGTAGGGAGGCAGAGCAGGCCAGAGGTGGATGAACGCAGTGCCCTTGTTTGGGTGTAGGGCCTGATCAGAGCCTGGAGGTACTGAGGTGCCGTTCCCCTCACAGCTCCGTAGGCAAGCACCATGGTCTTGTAGCGGATGCGAGCTTCAACTGGAAGCCAGTGGAGAGAGCGGAGGAGCGGGGTGACGTGAGAGAACTTGGGAAGGTTGAACACCAGACGGGCTGCGGCGTTCTGGATGAGTTGTAGGGGTTTAATGGCACAGGCAGGGAGCCCAGCCAACAGCGAGTTGCAGTAATCCAGACGGGAGATGACAAGTGCCTGGATTAGGACCTGCGCCGCTTCCTGTGTGAGGCAGGGTCGTACTCTGCGGATGTTGTAGAGCATGAACCTACAGGAACGGGCCACCGCCTTGATGTTAGTTGAGAACGACAGGGTGTTGTCCAGGATCACGCCAAGGTTCTTAGCGCTCTGGGAGGAGGACACAATGGAGTTGTCAACCGTGATGGCGAGATCATGGAACGGGCAGTCCTTCCCGGGAGGAAGAGCAGCTCCGTCTTGCCGAGGTTCAGCTTGAGGTGGTGATCCGTCATCCACACTGATATGTCTGCCAGACATGCAGAGATGCGATTCGCCACCTGGTCATCAGAAGGGGGAAAGGAGAAGATTAATTGTGTGTCGTCTGCATAGCAATGATAGGAGAGACCATGTGAGGTTATGACAGAGCCAAGTGACTTGGTGTATAGCGAGAATAGGAGAGGGCCTAGAACAGAGCCCTGGGGACACCAGTGGTGAGAGCACGTGGTGTGGAGACGGATTCTCGCCACGCCACCTGGTAGGAGCGACCTGTCAGGTAGGACACAATCAGCGTGGGCGCGGGAGATGCCCAACTCGGAGAGGGTGGAGAGGAGGATCTGATGGTTCACAGTATCGAAGGCAGCCGATAGGTCTAGAAGGATGAGAGCAGAGGAGAGAGAGTTAGCTTTAGCAGTGCGGAGCGCCTCCGTGATACAGAGAAGAGCAGTCTCAGTTGAATGACTAGTCTTGAAACCTGACTGATTTGGATCAAGAAGGTCATTCTGAGAGAGATAGCGGGAGAGCTGGCCAAGGACGGCACGTTCAAGAGTTTTGGAGAGAAAAGAAAGAAGGGATACTGGTCTGTAGTTGTTGACATCGGAGGGATCGAGTGTAGGTTTTTTCAGAAGGGTGCAACTCTCGCTCTCTTGAAGACGGAAGGGACGTAGCCAGCGGTCAGGGATGAGTTGATGAGCGAGGTGAGGTAAGGGAGAAGGTCTCCGGAAATGGTCTGGAGAAGAGAGGAGGGGATAGGGTCAAGCGGGCAGGTTGTTGGGCGGCCGGCCGTCACAAGACGCGAGATTTCATCTGGAGAGAGAGGGGACAAAGAGGTCAGAGCACAGGGTAGGGCAGTGTGAGCAGAACCAGCGGTGTCGTTTGACTTAGCAAACGAGGATCGGATGTCGTCGACCTTCTTTTCAAAATGGTTGACGAAGTCATCTGCAGAGAGGGAGGAGGGGGAGGGAGGAGGATTCAGGAGGGAGGAGAAGGTGGCAAAGAGCTTCCTAGGGTTAGAGGCAGATGCTTGGAATTTAGAGTGGTAGAAAGTGGCTTTAGCAGCAGAGAGAGAAGAGGAAAATGTAGAGAGGAGGGAGTGAAAGGATGTCAGGTCCGCAGGGAGGCGAGTTTTCCTCCATTTCCGCTCGGCTGCCCGGAGCCCTGTTCTGTGAGCTCGCAATGAGTCGTCGAGCCACGGAGCGGGAGGGGAGGACCGAGCCGGCCTGGAGGATAGGGGACATAGAGAGTCAAAGGATGCAGAAAGGGAGGAGAGGAGGGTTGAGGAGGCAGAATCAGGAGATAGGTTGGAGAAGGTTTGAGCAGAGGGAAGAGATGATAGAATGGAAGAGGAGAGAGTAGCGGGGGAGAGAGAGCGAAGGTTGGGACGGCGCGATACCATCCAGTAGGGGCAGTGTGGGAGGTGTTGGATGAGAGCGAGAGGGAAAAGGATACAAGGTAGTGGTCGGAGACTTGGAGGGAGTTGCAATGAGGTTAGTGGAAGAACAGCATCTAGTAAAGATGAGGTCGAGCGTATTTCCTGCCTTGTGAGTAGGGGGAAGGTGAGAGGGTGAGGTCAAAAGAGGAGAGGAGTGGAAAGAAGGAGGCAGAGAGGAATGAGTCAAAGGTAGACGTGGGGAGGTTAAAGTCGCCCAGAATTGTGAGAGGTGAGCCGTCCTCAGGAAAGGAGCTTATCAAGGCATCAAGCTCATTGATGAACTCTCCGAGGGAACCTGGAGGGCGATAAATGATAAGGATGTTAAGCTTGAAAGGGCTGGTAACTGTGACAGCATGGAATTCAAAGGAGGCGATAGACAGATGGGTAAGGGGAGAAAGAGAGAATGACCACTTGGGAGAGATGAGGATCCCGGTGCCACCACCCCGCTGACCAGAAGCTCTCGGGGTGTGCGAGAACACGTGGGCAGACGAAGAGAGAGCAGTAGGAGTAGCAGTGTTGTCTGTGGTGATCCATGTTTCCGTCAGTGCCAAGAAGTCGAGGGACTGGAGGGAGGCATAGGCTGAGATGAACTCTGCCTTGTTGGCCGCAGATCGGCAGTTCCAGAGGCTACCGGAGACCTGGAACTCCACGTGGGTCGTGCGCGCTGGGACCACCAGATTAGGGTGGCCGCGGCCACGCGGTGTGGAGCGTTTGTATGGTCTGTGCAGAGAGGAGAGAACAGGGATAGACAGACACATAGTTGACAGGCTACACAAGAGGCTACGCTAATGCAAAGGAGATTGGAATGACAAGTGGACTACACGTCTCGAATGTTCAGAAAGTTAAGCTTACGTAGCAAGAATCTTATTGACTAAAATGATTAAAATGATACAGTACTGCTCAAGTAGGCTAGCTGGCAGAGGCTGCGTTGTTGACTATGTAGGCTAGCTGGCAGTGTCTGCGTTGTTGACACTACACTAATCAATTCGTTCCGTTGAGTGTAATAGTTTCTACTGTGCTACTGTGCTGCTATTCGGGGCTAGCTGGCTAGCTAGCAGTGTTGATTACGTTACGTTGCGTTAAAAGAACGACAATAGCTGGCTAGCTAACCTAGGAAATCGCTCAAGACTACACAATTATCTTTGATACAAAGACGGCTATGTAGCTAGCTATGTAGCTAGCTACGATCAAACAAATCAAGCCGTTGTACTGTAATGAAATTAAATGAAAAAATGTGATACTACCTGTGAAGCGAAATGCGACCGGTTTGTTGAGTGCGGAAGTTCTGTTCGGTAGACGTTGGCTAGCTGTTGGCTAGCTAGCAGTGTCTCCTACGTTAAGGATGACAAATAGCTGGCTAGCTAACCTCAGTAAATTAAGATAATCACTCTAAAACTACACACTCTAAACTACACAATTATCTTGGATACGAAGACAGCAAAGACAACTATGTAGCTAGCTAACACTACACTAATCAAGTCGTTCAGTTGAGTGTAATAGTTGTGCTGCTAATCGGTAGACGGTGGACTAGCTAACGGTGGACGTTAGCTAGCTGGCTAGCTGCAGGGCAGTGTAGACTGCGTTAGGACGACGAAATACGATAATTACGCAATTATCTATGATACAAAGACGGCTATGTAGCTAGCTAAGAAGAAATTGCTAAGATTAGACAAATCAAACCGTTGCTAATCGGTAGACGGTGGACTAGCTAACGGTGGACGTTAGCTAGCTGGCTAGCTGCAGGGCAGTGTAGACTGCGTTAGGACGACGAAATACGATAATTACGCAATTATCTATGATACAAAGACGGCTATGTAGCTAGCTAAGAAGAAATTGCTAAGATTAGACAAATCAAACCGTTGTACTATAATGAAATGTAATGAAATGTAATACTACCTGCGGACCGAGTGCAGATGCGACCGCTCGCTCCAACCCGGAAGTAAGTATTGTGGCTAGCTTCACAACACACAACTTAGCTAATACTTTGAATTTTTTATTTTTTTTACCTTAATTTAACAATGTCAGTTAAGAATAAATTCTTATTTTCAATGACGGCCTAGGAACAGTGGGAATTGATCTTGCAACCTTTCGGTTACTAGTCCAACGCTCTAACCACTAGGCTGCCTGCCACCACAAGGATTCCTAAATTATTGCTAAGAACAATGAAAATGACTGCAGTTTCTACTGGTCATTGTTTTCAGGCTGGTTGTAATGGTGCTAGCTAGGTACCAAGCTAAAGCTAGCTACCCCAGAAGTTGCGGTCGAACATGTGATGCTTTATTACCAACGCGGTATTTTAAACACATCGTTAGTGGCCGGTGTTTGCTCGTTTGCAGACTTATTTTGTACAGCTTTGACAGTGCTACTGTATCTTTTTTGACACGCAAAGACCCTAAACGGCGTTCCATAATATGTTTGTCGTGAAGCTAATAGCAGAGACGCTATTACAATGTAACAGAGAATGGTTGATTTTCAAGGGGCGGCAGTGTAGCCTAGTGGTTAGAGCATTGGACTAGTAACCGAAAGGTTGCAAGTTCAAATCCCGCTGACAAGGTACAAATGTTCTGCCCTGAACAGAGTTAAATGGTCATTGAAAATAAGAATTTGTTCTTAACTGACTTGCCTAGTTAAATAAAGGTAAAAAAAAAAAAAAAAAAGGGCAATGAATTCCATTATCTTGGCATTAATGGATTTCTCCTCAACTTGTTGACTGCTCGATCCTCCCAGGTTAGGAATTCTGTGTTGACGTGTAGCGCAACATTTTAAGTGGCGTCATTACATCATGTACCTACGTTTATATAGGTATGCAGTCAGGTTTGACATCGGTTTTGCACATATCGGCCGATACCGATGTTGGTATTTTTATAAGAATATGTTCACTGATATATCGTGCATCCCTAATAGGAATACCTGTTTCTTTGTTAACAGCTGAACACAGAATGTGTGCGCACTCCCTCAAATCGTTTGGAGGAAATATCCTTTTTTATTCAGCTTTGTTCAATTGTATTCTTCATACTATAAAATTATGCCATGGAATTCTAAGCAAATATTGTCTGCTGAATGAACTAGTGTAGCCCACAGCCATTTGGCATAGCCAGATCAGGACAACTGTGTATGCTTTTCTGTTCTTCTGAAATAGACTACATTTCCTCGTATCATTAGTATTGTACAGTGAGTAGAGCACAGAGTACAGTCCAGTACAGTAGGACAGTACAATACAGTGAAACATGAGGAGAATGACATTCATATCAATAGTTATGCATTTCTGTGTAGTACTGATCATGGACCAATGATGTAATTCTGTTTCCCGGTTGTAAATCCACTTCACTTACTGTAGTTCAATAACCAAAATAGATTTGTTCAAACTCAAGGTACCATGTCCTAGTTGACACCCATTCTTTCTGCAGATATCTTTGAGTTAGGGTTGGGTGATATGTCAAATTAATTCAAATGTATGTTTTTGTGTGATATTCCAAATGCCTGTATTTCAAGAATCAATGTTATTAAATGTTTGGTCTTTAAAAAAAAGTGTTTATGCCCACTTGTTCTCATGTCTTTTTGACTTCTGTGCTGTGTGCAATGATTTTGGGCCAAGGATCATCAACTAGATTCAGCCTTGACACAATTTATTTTCTTCTTGAGTGGATGGTCAGGGGGCCAGAACATGATTACAAATAATTTTTACACTGAAAATTGACCGCAATACTTAAGTCCAAACAGATATATTTGACTAAAACATAATTTCTTACCTTGCTTGTATATGATCACATATACTGAGTTTACAAAACATTAGGAACGTCTTGTTAATATTGAGTTGCACCCCACCCTTTTCCCCCCAGAACAGCCTTATTTCGTTGGGCATGGACTCTACAATGCTTCCCACGGTTGTCAAGTTGGCTGGATGTCCTTTGTGTGGTGGACCATTCTTGATACACACACAACTTTTAGGCGTGAAAAACCTAGCAGCGTTGCAGTTCTTGACACAAACTCACACAAATCTAATTTGTTTGAGAATACTTTGGAACAGATTTCCAAAATTAAAATAACTTGCAGCTGATTTACTAGTGTTTTTACAGTATTTTATGTCTAACAATAAAATATATATTTTGAATCACTACCCCATCTCTGTACCCCACACATACAATTATCCGTCCTCAGTCGAGCAGTGAATTTCAACCACAAAGACTAGTCCCCCCCAATGCATCACAAAGAAGATTTTTAAAAAGCAGACATTGAATATATCCCTTTGATCATAGGGAGGTTAATGAATTACACTTTGGGTGTACACCCAGTCACTACAATGATACAGGCGTCCTTCCTAACGAAGTTGCAGGAGAGGAAGGAAACCGCCCAGGAATTTCCCCATGAGTTTAAAACAGTTAAAGTTTAATGGCTGTGATAGGAGAGAACTGAGGATGGATCGACAACATTGTAGTTACCCTACAATACTAACCTAATTGACAGAATGAAAAGGACACCTGTACAGAATACAAATATTCCAAAACATGCATCATGTTTGGAACAAGGTACTAAAGTAATACTGCAAAAAGCAATTAACTTTGTCCTGATTACAATATGTTATGTTTGGGGCAAATCCAATGCAACACATTACTGAGTACCACTCTCCATATTTTCAAGTATAGTGGTGGCTGCATCATGTTATGGGTATGCTAGTAATCGTTAAAGACGAGAGATTTTCAGGATAAAAAGTAAATGGAATGGAGCTAAGCACAGGCAAAATCCTGGAGGAAAACCTGGTTTAGTTTGCCTTCCACCAGACACTGGGAGATTAATTCACCTTTCAGCAAGACAATAACCTAAAACACAAAGCCAAATCTACCCTGGAGTTGCTTACCAAGAATACCGTGACTGTTCCTGAGTGGCCAAGATCTTAGAGACATAGCCAGCAAGACTCACCAATACCCCATAATGACAAAGTGAAGACAGGTTTTTAGAAATGTTTGCAAATTTATTAAAAACAAAAAATAGAAATACCTTATTTACATAAGTATTCAGACCCTTTGCTATGAGACTCGAAATTATGCTCAGGTGCATCCTGTTTCCAATTATCTTCCTTTGAGATGTTTCTATAACTTGATTGGAGTAATCCTGTGGTAAATTCAATTGATTGGATATGATTTGGAATGGCACACACCTACTATATGAGGTCCCACCGTTTACAGTGCATGTCAGAGCAAAAACCAAGCCATACGGTCGAAGGAATTGTCCGTAGAGCTCCGAGACAGAATTGTGTCGAGGCACAGATCTGGGGAAGGGTACCAACAAAATTATGCAGCTTTGAAGGACCCAAGAACACAGTGGCTCCCATCCTTCCTAAATGAAAGACGTTTGGAACCACCAAGACCCTTCGTAGAGCTGGCCCCGAGAAGGGCCTTGAAAAAAAAAAAAAAAAAAGTATTTCACCTTTATATAACCAGGTAAGCTAGTTGAGAACAAGTTCTCATTTGCAACTGCGACCTGGCCAAGATAAAGCATAGCAGTTCGACACATACAACAACACAGAGTTACACATGGAATGAACAAAACATACAGTCAGTAGAAAAAAAAGAAAACAAAATCTATATACAGTGAGTGCAAATAAGGGAGTTAAGGCAATAAATAGGCCATGGTGGTGAAGTAATTACAATATGGCAATTAAATACTGGAATGGTAGATGTGCAAAAGATGGATGTGCAAGTAGAGATACTGTGATGCAAAATAAATAAATACAGTATGGGAATGAGGTAGATAGATGGGTTGTTTACAGATGGGCTATGAACAGGTGCAGTGATCTGTGAGCTGCTCTGACAGCTGGTTCTTAAAGCTAGTGAGGGAGATGGGAATCTCCTGCTTCAGTGATTTTTGCAGTTCGTTCCAGTCAGTGGCAGCAGAAAACTGGAAGGAAAGGCGACCAAAGGAGGAATTGGCTTTGGGGGTGACCAGTGAGATATACCTGCTGGAGCGTGTGCTACGAGTTGGTGCTGCTATTGTGACCAGTGAGCTGAGATAGGGCGGGGCTTTACCTAGCAGAGACTTGCAAATAACCTGTAGCCAGTGGGTTTGGCGACAAGTATGAAGCGAGGACCAGCCAACGAGAGCGTACAGGTCGCAGTGGTGGGTAGTATATGTGGCTTTGGTGACAAAACGGATGGCACTGTGATAGACGACATCCAGTTTGCCGAGTAGAGTGTTGGAGGCTATTTTATAGATGACATCGCCGAAGTCAAGGATCGGTAGGATGGTCAGTTTTACGAGGGTATGTTTGGCAGCATGAGTGAAGGAAGCTTTGTTGCGAAATAGGAAGCCGATTCTGGATTTAATTTTTGATTGGAGATGCTTAATGTGAGTCTGGAAGGAGAGTTTACAGTCTAGCCAGACACCTAGGTATTTGTAGTTATCCACGTATTCTAAGTCAGAGCCGTCCAGAGTAGTGATGCTGGATGGGCGGGCAGGTGCGGGCAATGATCGGTTGAATAGCATGCATTTAGTTTTATTTGCGTTTAAGAGCAGTTGGAGGCCACGGAGTTGTATGGCATTGAAGCTCGTCTGGAGGTTAGTTAACACAGTGTCCAAAGAAGGGCCAGAATTATACAGAATGGTGTCGTCTGCGTAGAGGTGGATTACAGATTCACCAGCAGCAAGAGCGACATCATTGATGTATACAGAGAAGAGAGTCGGCCCGAGAATTGAACCCTATGGCACCCCCATAGAGGCCTTGGTCAAGCAACCCGATGGTCACTCTGACAGAGCTCTAGAGTTCCTCTGTCGAGATGGGAGAACCTTCCAGAAAGGAAACCATCTCTGCATTACTCCATCAATCAGGCCTTTATGGTAGAATGGCCAGACGGAAGCCACTCCTCAGTAAAAGGCACATGACAGCCCGCATGGAGTTTGCCAAAAGACACATAAATGACTCTCACACCATGAAAAACATGATTCTCCTGTCTGATTAAACAAAGATTGAATTCTTTGGTCTGAATGCCAAGTGTCACGTCTGGAGGAAACGGTGAAGCATGGTTGTGGCAGCATCATGCTGAGCGTATGCTCCAGAGAGCTCAAGACCTCAGACTGGGGTGACGGTTCACCTTCAAACAGGACAACGACCCTAAGCACACAGCCAAGACAACGGTCCTTCGTGGCCCAGCCAGAGCCCGGACTTTAACCCGATCTAACATATTTTGAGAGACCTGAAAATAGCTGTGCAGCTACGCTCCCCATCCAACCTGATGGAGCTTGAGAGGGTCTGCAGAGAAGAATGAGTGAAACTCCCCAAATACAGGTGTGCCAAGCTTGCAGCTTCATACCTAAGAAGACTCGATGCTGTAATCGCTGCCAAAGTAAAGGTTCTGAATACTTATGTAAATGTGATATTTCAGTTTTGTTTTTTAAATGAATTTGCATTTACGGGGTATTGTGTGTAGATTGAGGGGGAAAAAACTATTTAATACATTTTAGAATAACTCTGTAATGTAACAAAATGTTGAATACTTTCCGAATCCACTGTCTCTATTTCATTTTCAACTATTTTGCAAAAACATTTTTAAACATGTTTTCACTTTGTCATTATGGGATGTTGTGTGTGTACATGGGTGAAGGGGACACAACAAAATGTGGAATAAGTCAAGGAGTATGAATACTCTCTGTATCTGTTCCCCTATTCTCTCTCATCTAGTAACCAGGAAGACTACCAGTTGGTGCGGAAGCTCGGCAGGGGGAAGTACAGTGAGGTCTTTGAGGCCATCAACATCAACAACAATGAGAAGGTGGTGGTCAAGATCCTCAAGGTAATTTGTACAAGGGCTGCTTTGTTTGTCTGTATGCCCCAGTAGAGGTGGATTTGTGGTCTGTTTTCTTTAAACACCTAGTCTTAAGTAAGAATCAACCAGGAAAACATCTAAGTATCTAGGTAACCTGGATGATGCTGTCACCATTAGTTAGGCTATATGTTGTTATAAATGAAGTTACGTCAAACGTTTAGGCTACATCCTGGTCTGTTTGTATGTCTGTTTATTATGACCCTGATTAGCCTGTCAAGAAAAAGAAAATCAAGCGGGAAATCAAGATCCTGGAGAATCTGCGAGGGGGAACCAACATCATCCGATTGGTGGACACAGTGAAAGACCCTGTGGTATGTCTTACAGCTCTGCTTTCTTCTAGCCATGGGCTAGTTCTTAGTCACCTGATTACATGGCCACTTCCTTACCCCTTCAAAGATCAGATTTGTTTGTTTATATTGTGAATTACTTTTGTGAATGTTCCTATACATATAATGGCTGTTGAATTAACATTCTTACACTTTATAATATCAGTACAATTAACTTTACAGATGGTGAACGTGTTTGAAATTCTTTTAGTGGTGTTCACTTGACTCTTTGAAAGTTCTGCAAACTAGTCATCTATTCACATATGAAGACTTAGACTAACTAAATTAACTGACTAATGATCTAGAAGCAGGCGTC
Organism: Oncorhynchus nerka; assembly: GCF_034236695.1. Lineage (NCBI taxonomy): Eukaryota > Metazoa > Chordata > Actinopteri > Salmoniformes > Salmonidae > Oncorhynchus > Oncorhynchus nerka. The sequence continues at coordinate 27,158,117 of NC_088420.1, forward strand.
TTTCTCACATTTTGGCAGGGTTATTTTGAGAATGTTTATGGATGCAAGGGAGACACAATTACCTCATCAAATAATTTATTCATCACATGTTCACTATGCTGCTACCTACAATAACAGAAATGGGAATTTTGATCATGGGAATTAATAAGGCTAATATTAACATGGCTTTATCTTTAATTACAAAACACATGATTTCAATAGCAGCTGGGACAAAATTGGGAAGTGATGCCTTGTAATTATATTATTTCATGCTTCATCTGTGCTTATGTGTTTCTGATGTGTGTGATGTGTGTGATGTGTGTGATGTGTGTGATGGGTGTGATGGGTGTGATGGGTGTGATGGGTGTGATGTGTGTGATATGGGTGTGATGGGTGTTAAGGGTGTTAAGCCACTGCACAATGATGTGTGCTCTTCCTTTTCTTTCCAGTAAATATGGCTCATAGCCTGATGTCATTTTTAATGTTTGATTTATCAATGAGATTGGAATATTTCCACGTTTCTCTGACCCCCCTGTGTTCTGTCTCATCTCTCTCTCTCTCTCTCTCATCTCTCTGCAGTCCCGAACGCCTGCTCTTGTCTTTGAATGCATCAATAACACAGATTTTAAGGTATAATCATTCCCTCTAGGCATGGGGTTTTACTGGTTTGGGATGGTGTCATGAGTGGGGAAACTTGGTCATGTGACCCAATAAGGCTTGGTACTTTCAAATACCATGTTGGTAGCCATGACTTAGCATTGCATTGTCCAGAGAATTTTGCACCCAATGTGTTTGTGTGTCTGTATGGTTGGTTGAAGGTGTTTAGTTAAACAGTGTGTGTTTACATTTACATTTAAGTCATTTAGCAGACGCTCTTATCCAGAGCGACTTACAAATTGGTGCTTTCACCTTATGACATCCAGTGGAACAGCCACTTTACAATAGTGCATCTAAATCTTTTAAGGGGGGTGAGAAGGATTACTTTATCCTATCCTAGGTATTCCTTAAAGAGGTGGGGTTTCAGGTGTCTCCGGAAGGTGGTGATTGACTCCGCTGACCTGGCGTCGTGAGGGAGTTTGTTCCACCATTGGGGGGCCAGAGCAGCGAACAGTTTTGACTGGGCTGAGCGGGAACTGTACTTCCTCAGTGGTAGGGAGGCGAGCAGGCCAGAGGTGGATGAACGCAGTGCCCTTGTTTGGGTGTAGGGCCTGATCAGAGCCTGGAGGTACTGAGGTGCCGTTCCCCTCACAGCTCCGTAGGCAAGCACCATGGTCTTGTAGCGGATGCGAGCTTCAACTGGAAGCCAGTGGAGAGAGCGGAGGAGCGGGGTGACGTGAGAGAACTTGGGAAGGTTGAACACCAGACGGGCTGCGGCGTTCTGGATGAGTTGTAGGGGTTTAATGGCACAGGCAGGGAGCCCAGCCAACAGCGAGTTGCAGTAATCCAGACGGGAGATGACAAGTGCCTGGATTAGGACCTGCGCCGCTTCCTGTGTGAGGCAGGGTCGTACTCTGCGGATGTTGTAGAGCATGAACCTACAGGAACGGGCCACCGCCTTGATGTTAGTTGAGAACGACAGGGTGTTGTCCAGGATCACGCCAAGGTTCTTAGCGCTCTGGGAGGAGGACACGATGGAGTTGTCAACCGTGATGGCGAGATCATGGAACGGGCAGTCCTTCCCGGGAGGAAGAGCAGCTCCGTCTTGCCGAGGTTCAGCTTGAGGTGGTGATCCGTCATCCACACTGATATGTCTGCCAGACATGCAGAGATGCGATTCGCCACCTGGTCATCAGAGGGGGAAAGGAGAAGATTAATTGTGTGTCGTCTGCATAGCAATGATAGGAGAGACCATGTGAGGTTATGACAGAGCCAAGTGACTTGGTGTATAGCGAGAATAGGAGAGGGCCTAGAACAGAGCCCTGGGGGACACCAGTGGTGAGAGCGCGTGGTGAGGAGACGGATTCTCGCCACGCCACCTGGTAGGAGCGACCTGTCAGGTAGGACGCAATCCAAGCGTGGGCCGCGCCGGAGATGCCCAACTCGGAGAGGGTGGAGAGGAGGATCTGATGGTTCACAGTATCGAAGGCAGCCGATAGGTCTAGAAGGATGAGAGCAGAGGAGAGAGAGTTAGCTTTAGCAGTGCGGAGCGCCTCCGTGATACAGAGAAGAGCAGTCTCAGTTGAATGACTAGTCTTGAAACCTGACTGATTTGGATCAAGAAGGTCATTCTGAGAGAGATAGCGGGAGAGCTGGCCAAGGACGGCACGTTCAAGAGTTTTGGAGAGAAAAGAAAGAAGGGATACTGGTCTGTAGTTGTTGACATGGGAGGGATCGAGTGTAGGTTTTTTCAGAAGGGGTGCAACTCTCGCTCTCTTGAAGACGGGAGGGACGTAGCCAGCGGTCAGGGATGAGTTGATGAGCGAGGTGAGGTAAGGGAGAAGGTCACCGGAAATGGTCTGGAGAAGAGAGGAGGGGATAGGGTCAAGCGGGCAGGTTGTTGGGCGGCCGGCCGTCACAAGACGCGAGATGTCATCTGGAGAGAGAGGGAGAAAGAGGTCAGAGCACAGGGTAGGGCAGTGTGAGCAGAACCAGCGGTGTCGTTTGACTTAGCAAATGAGGATCGGATGTCGTCGACCTTCTTTTCAAAATGGTTGACGAAGTCATCTGCAGAGAGGGGGAGGGGGAGGAGGATTCAGGAGGGAGGAGAAGGTGGCAAAGAGCTTCCTAGGGTTAGAGGCAGATGCTTGGAATTTAGAGTGGTAGAAAGTGGCTTTAGCAGCAGAGACAGAGGAGGAAAATGTAGAGAGGAGGGAGTGAAAGGATGCCAGGTCCGCAGGGAGGCGAGTTTTCCTCCATTTCCGCTCGGCTGCCCGGAGCCCTGTTCTGTGAGCTCGCAATGAGTCGTCGAGCCACGGAGGCGGGAGGGGAGGACCGAGCCGGCCTGGAGGATAGGGGACATAGAGAGTCAAAGGATGCAGAAAGGGAGGAGAGGAGGGTTGAGGAGGCAGAATCAGGAGATAGGTTGGAGAAGGTTTGAGCAGAGGGAAAAGGATACAAGGTAGTGGTCGGAGACTTGGAGGGGAGTTGCAATGAGGTTAGTGGAAGAACAGCATCTAGTAAAGATGAGGTCGAGCGTATTGCCTGCCTTGTGAGTAGGGGGGAAGGTGAGAGGGTGAGGTCAAAGAGGAGAGGAGTGGAAAGAAGGAGGCAGAGAGGAATGAGTCAAAGGTAGACGTGGGGAGGTTAAAGTCGCCCAGAACTGTGAGAGGTGAGCCGTCCTCAGGAAAGGAGCTTATCAAGGCATCAAGCTCATTGATGAACTCTCCGAGGGAACCTGGAGGGCGATAAATGATAAGGATGTTAAGCTTGAAAGGGCTGGTAACTGTGACAGCATGGAATTCAAAGGAGGCGATAGACAGATGGGTAAGGGGAGAAAGAGAGAATGACCACTTGGGAGAGATGAGGATCCCGGTGCCACCACCCCGCTGACCAGAAGCTCTCGGGGTGTGCGAGAACACGTGGGCGGACGAAGAGAGAGCAGTAGGAGTAGCGGTGTTGTCTGTGGTGATCCATGTTTCCGTCAGTGCCAAGAAGTCGAGGGACTGGAGGGAGGCATAGGCTGAGATGAACTCTGCCTTGTTGGCCGCAGATCGGCAGTTCCAGAGGCTACCGGAGACCTGGAACTCCACGTGGGTCGTGCGCGCTGGGACCACCAGATTAGGGTGGCCGCGGCCACGCGGTGTGGAGCATTTGTATGGTCTGTGCAGAGAGGAGAGAACAGGGATAGACAGACACATAGTTGACAGGCTAGAGAAGAGGCTACGCTAATGCAAAGGAGATTGGAATGACAAGTGGACTACACGTCTCGAATGTTCAGAAAGTTAAGCTTACGTAGCAAGAATCTAATTGACTAAAATGATTAAAATTATACAGTACTGCTGAGGTAGGCTAGCTGGCAGTGGCTGCGTTGTTGACTTTGTAGGCTAGCTGGCAGTGGCTGCGTTGTTGACACTACACTAATCAAGTCGTTCCGTTGAGTGTAAAGTTTCTACAATGCTGCTATTCGGGGGCTAGCTGGCATACTTGCTTTCTGCAAATTAAATCTTAAACTTTTCTTCTCTCCCCAGGAGCTCTACCAGAAGTTAACAGATTTTGATATACGTTTTTACATGTATGAACTACTAAAGGTGAGCCTTGCAGTTTTACCCTGTGTGTTTTCACATGCACTCCCAGTCCTACCATTTACCTTCCGAACTGTGGGATTAGTTTGTGGTGTCTAGTCATTATTTTGCTGCCTCTTACATGATTTAGGTTTTTGTGTTTTCAGGCTCTGGACTACTGTCACAGTATGGGTATTATGCACCGGGATGTCAAGCCCCACAATGTGATGATTGACCACCAGATGAGGAAGGTAGGGGGAGCTCTTAACCCTTTTCAACCTTAGGTATGTAGAACCTTGGTAAGTTGGAGTCAGATGATATTATATGTGTCTTGTCCAATTTTTTAAGCTGTTTGAAAAGTCTACAAAGCTTACATAAATTGTCAGAGATTTGTCTGAAGTGACTTCAGTTATTTCTTTGCCAATATTGAATGGCAGTTTATAACTCTTTTAGCCTTTGTCAAATACAGTATTCTCATTGCCACCAGATGGCATCAGGGCACATACAGGACATCAAAACCTTTTTAGTAGTAGCAGCGATATCCCTTATGTGCCACATTGTCAGTGTGGTTTCTATTCTAACACTATGTGGTTTGTGTTTTTGTGCTGCAGCTACGCCTGATAGACTGGGGCCTTGCAGAATTCTACCATCCTGCACAGGAATACAATGTCCGAGTAGCATCTCGCTACTTTAAGGGACCTGAGTTACTGGTGGATTACCAGGTAAATCCCCAGCACATGCAAGCAAACACACACACTGACACATGGTCATCCTGTAAATGAATAGTGCTCCAGTGTTATTGTGTACCAATTTAATTGTAATTGGTAGCTGTTTGTGTATTGATTTATAACTGTAACTGATGCGTTTTGTGTTTTCCTGTCAGATGTATGACTATAGTTTGGACATGTGGAGTCTGGGCTGCATGCTGGCCAGTATGATCTTCCAGAAAGAGCCCTTCTTCCATGGCCAGGACAATTATGACCAGGTATCCAATTCATTTCCCAATGAACTGAACCTTTCTGTTGTCACTACCAAACGTCCTTTAATCTCACTACAACCCATCTTATTCCACCCTCATCTAGACCTCTCATAATATGATAACACTGACTGCTACAATCTATTAGAGCAGATAACACATCCACTACCTGATGATAACGTGTACTTACCAAATTAGATTGTACATGAACAAATATTCCCTAAGACAAACCGAAACACATTTGTAAAATTGACACTGTTCCTATTTCAGCTGGTCCGAATTGCCAAAGTCCTGGGGACAGATGAGCTTTTTGGTTACTTGCGCAAATACCACATTGAACTGGACCCACGCTTCAAGGACCTTCTTGGCCAGTGAGTACCAACAGGGAGTGCCATTGAGACATGTACAGTACCTTCAGAAATGATTCATACCCCTTGACCTATTATTTTGTTATATTACAGCCTGAATTCAAAATGGACTAAATATTATTATTTTTCACCCATCTACACACAATACCACATAATGACAAAGTGAAAACAAGTTTTTATAAATGTTAGTAAATTTATTAAAAATTAAAAACATAAATATCGAATTAACATAAGTATTCACACCTCTAAGTCAATACATGTTAGATTCATCTTTTGCAGTGTATGCAAAGCAAAGCAGTGAGTCTTTTGGGGTTTTGCATACCTCTCTCTAAGAGCTTTGCATACCTGTATTGTACAATATTTGCACATTTTTTAAATTGTTTTATTCTTCAAGCTGGCAAATTGGTTGTTGATCATTGACATTCAATGTCATCTTGGTAAGCAACTCCAATGTATATTTGGCCTTGTATTTTAGGTTATTACCTGTTGAAAGGCAATAACCTAAAACTATAATTACCTGTTTATTTGTCTCCCAGTGTCTGTTGGAAAGCAGATTGAACCAGATTTTCTTTAGGGGTTTGCCAGTGCTTAGCTCTATTCCATTTAATAAACAAATATTTTACTTCCTAGTCTTTGCTGATGATAAGCATACCCATAACATGATGCAGACACCACCATGCTTGAAAATATGAAAAGTGTTACTTAGTGATGTGTTAGATTTTCCCCAAACATAATGCTTAATATTCAGGACATAAAGTTCATTTTTTGCCACGTTTTTTGCAGTTTTACTTTACTGCCTTGTTGCAAACAGGAAGCATGTTTTAGAATATTTGTTTTATGAACAGTCTTCCTTTCACTCTGTTATTTAGGTTAGTATTGTGGAGTAACTACATTGTTGTCGATCCATCCTCAGTTTTCTCCTATCACAGCCATTAAACTCTAACTGTTTTAAAGTTACCATTGGCTTCATGGTGAAATCCCTGAGCGGTTTCCTTCCTCTCTGGCAACTGAGTTAGGAAGGACACCTGTATCTTTGTAGGTACTGGGTGTATTGATACACCATCCAAAGTGTTATTAGTAACTTCGCCAGGCTCAAAGGGATATTCAATGTGTGCTTTTTTTTTACCCATCTACCAATAGATGCTATTTTTTGCAAGACATTGGAAAAACCTCCCTGGCCTTTGTGGTTGAATCTGTGTTTGAAATTCACTGCTTGACTGAGGGCCCTAACAGCTAAGAGTATGTGTGGGGTACAGAGATGAGGTAGTCATTCAAAAATCATGTTAAACACTTATTGCACAGAGTGAGTCTATACGACTCATTATGTGACTTTTTAAGCAGATTTTTACTCCTAAAGTTTAGGCTTGCCATAACAAAGGGGTGGAATATTTATTAAATCAAGACATTTCAAGTTTTCATCTTTAATTAATTTGTACAAATGTCTTAAAACATTCCAATTTTTTTATTTTTAGTTCAGGCTATAACACAACAAAATATGCAAATAGTCATGTTGTGTGAATACTTTCTGAAGGCACTGTATTTAACTTAACTGAGTGTGAACCCTAGAGATGGGTCAGTTCCACAGATGGGTCAAGTACCAATTCTACGCTAGATGAATCACTATAGACTTAGACCATCTTTATCAGACAGTGGCCTTATAGATCCAGAAAAGGAAACATTCTTTCCCAGGGGATAATACTGTTGTGTTGAAGTGACAGCCTAGAGTAAGTTAGCTCTCTGTCTCCCCCCTCAGGCAGACACGGAAACGCTGGGAGCAGTTTGTCCAGACAGACAACCAGCACCTGGTGAGCCCTGAGGCTCTGGACCTGCTGGATAAGCTGCTGCGCTACGACCACCAGCAGAGACTGACGGCCACAGAGGCCATGGAGCACCCCTACTTCTGTGAGTAATACAACCTGAACGATTCCTGTTGACCACCTCTGTTGTGAATTGCCGGTTATTATGGCATTGAGGATATGATCTTTAACATGATGACTCTTCTACTAAGATCCTGTGCTGAAGGAACAGTCTCTCTCTAATGCGGATGGCAATATGGTGTCCAGTGGATCCACTACAGCTCGATGAAAGCAGGTGAGTGAGAGAAACACCAACACTGGTCTTATTGTAAATTTTGACATTCTTTTGGTCGGAGAGAAATTTAGCTCCATGTCAGGTGTCCAAGCAGGTTCACTGAAATTGTTCCATTGTTCTCAATTATTCTATTGCTCTGGGTTAACGCTGCTATTTAAATATTTTTTATAAAATCACTTTTAGATTTCTTAAGATAAATAAGCATCAACAGTATCATTTCTCTTCCCTTTTTGTCTTTCAGAAGAACATTTGTTACCTCAAATTTTGACCCCTTTGTGGCAGAAACCTCTTCAAGTGTACAGTGACAATGGATCAAAGCACCGCCGACCAGTAATACCCTCAGATGTTCATACGGGCACACACACACACACATACATGAACACACTCACACCCTCCTCTGTGTCAGTCCATGGTTGGCTTGCCCCAGTTACATGTGAAGCAGCCAGACCAATGAGCTTGATGTCTCACCTCTGCCTCTGCCCCCTTCCTCTTATCATTAGGTAAACAGAAAGTTTCAAAGACTAGAAAAAAAGGATACTTTCCTGTCATTATCCCCCCCCCCCCCCCCTCCCTCGTTAAACTAAGCATGAAGAATGAAAAGGAGCGTGAGCCTGCCCCCGCCTTCCCTCGGTCTGTCTGTCTGTCCGTCTGTGTTCAGTATTCAGCCCCTCGGCAGACTTGAGCTCAGCCTCCACACACTGTAGTACTGAAGTGGCATGGTGGACCTTTTCTCTGCTCTAGGTAGAATGATGATAATAATATTAATGAAAATAAATGATTTTTATTTAGATTGATGTGTTTCTGTGATTTTTGGAAAATGTATTTGCTATGAGCAGTATGGCCTGCTGGGTGTTGGGTGTTTTAACAACATGTCAAAGAAAATGACTGCCACAGTTCTGTGGTCAGAGGCCATAGGACAGCTGCACACGGCTGACCTCTGTTTTTTATGTAACCTTTGTTTAACAAGGAAAGTCCGTGAAGAACAAATTCTTATTTACAATGACGGCCTAGGAACAGTGGGTTAACTGCCTTGTTCAGGGGCATAACGACAGATTTATACCTTGTCAGCTTTGGGTTTCGATCTAGCAACCTTTCCGTTACTGGCCCAACGTTCTAACCACTAGGCTACCTGCCGCCCCACTAGGCTACCCCCCGCCCCACTAGGCTACCCCCCGCCCCACTAGGCTACCTGCCGCCCCACTAGGCTACCTGCCGCCCCACTAGGCTACCCCCGCCCCACTAGGCTACCTGCCGCCCCACTAGGCTACCCCCGCCCCACTAGGCTACCTGCCGCCCCACTAGGCTACCCCCCGCCCCACTAGGCTTCCCCCGCCCCACTAGGCTACCCCCGCCCCACTAGGCTACCCGCCGCCCCACTAGGCTACCCCCGCCCCACTAGGCTACCCGCCGCCCCACTAGGCTACCCCCGCCCCACTAGGCTACCTGCCGCCCCACTAGGCTACCTGCCGCCCCACTAGGCTACCTCCCGCCCCACTAGGCTACCTGCCGCCCCACTAGGCTACCTGCCGCCCCACTAGGCTACCTGCCGCCCCACTAGGCTACCTGTTATGGTGTGTTCCATTTTTATCTTACTTATTGTTGTTCAGACAGTCTTACAGTAATTATTCAGAGAGACAACCACAAACAACCCCAGTATCTGGTGGTCAATTAACAGTGGGTCATCTATGCCATTAATTGCTGAGGAATGTGACAAAGTCTTGTCTTGACACCAAGTTGCTACCACAACCCTTAATGGGCTTGGCTCCAAAACACACTCACCTTAGATACGGAGAAAATGCTTTGACAGACCATCCAATGTGAACCATCAGTGCTCATTCACTGAGTGAGTAATCTGTTCAGCTTTGTGAACTTTACTCAAGTGTTTCCTTCATTTGGGCAGTTACCGTTTGCTTACAGTCAGAAAGGCTGCAATTTGGGCAGCATGCTCACCAAAAATACAGCTTGTTGTGTTGTGGCCATAAACACAGTGGTGGAAAAAGTACCCAATTGTCATACTTGAGTAAAAGTAACGATACCTTAAAAGAAAATGACACAAGTAAAAGTGAAAGCCACAGACTAAAATACTACCAGATTAAAAGTATCTGGTTTCAAACATACTTAAGTATCAAAAGTAAATGTTATTTCAACATATATTTAAGCCAGTGACACACTCCAACACTCAGACAATTTACAAACTAAGCAATTGTGTTTAGGGAGTTCACCAGATCAGATGCAGTAGGGATGACCAGGGATGTTCTCTTGATAAGTGTTTGAATTGGACCATTTTCTGTCCTGCTAAGAATTTGATGTAATGTAACCAGTACTTTTGGGTGTCAGGGGAAAATGCATGGAGTAAAAAGTATATTATTTTCTTTAGGAATGTAGTAGAGTAAATGTAGTCAAAAATTAAAAAAAAAATAGTAAGTATAGGAACCCCAAAAACGACTTCAGTAAAAATACTTTAAAGTACTATTTAAGTACATTACACCACTGCATAGACATCATCCATAGAAGTGATTGACTATTGCCAAGAGGAGCGCACCGGCCATCTCCGTGAGTAGTAGCCTATTGCTTCATCTTCGTCATTAGGTGAGTCCGTGTGCCACTGGAAACTATTTAGTAGCCTACTGTAGCCTATAATAAAAACATATATTTATAATGGCCTGGACTATTGTTTGAATTCAAGGCCAGATTGATCTCAGTTTGTCAGAGTAGCCTATAAAAAAAATAACTTCCCGGGCCTATGATCTCTTAATCCAGCCCTGGTGAATACTTATGTAAATTAGATATTTTTGTATTTCATTTTCAATACATTTGCCAACATTTCTAAAAACATGTTTTCACTTCCATGTGCTATTGAGGTGCCAACATTTCTAAAAACATGTTTTCACTTCCATGTGCTATTGAGGTTACAGGTGTGAGAAGTTTTTATTTTGTATCCATTTTGAATTCAGCCTGTAACACAACAAAATGTGGAATAAGTCAAGGGGATGAATACTTTATGAAGGTACTGTAGATGCATTCATGCTGTGACCCTTACTGTAAGTAGAGCAGTGCTACTGGAAAGCTTTGTCATCGGACACTTGCTGCGCCTGAGTGCATAAGGCGCAGCCCCATCCCTGTTCCACAGGAGGAGCTCTTGTGAATGGGATTACTGGGAGGGGAGGTGACCTAATGCAGTGTCCTTCACTTTTGCTCACAAGTGTCTGTGATCAACTCAGGAACTGATGCAGTTTCTCCACAACACTTATCCCCTGCCAAAATGTCCACCTATCTGAATCAGAGCCCCTGATTCTTTGTACATCTGTAATAATGAGGCAAGCTTAGCTGATACATGTAGGCTAATGGTATTCTTGTGTAACCTTGGTAAATGTTATGGACACCATGCAGTACACTTTGTGGTGAGACTGTACCAGGTCACACTAATTGGCTCCTTAATTTGTTTGACCTCAATGTCAGAATACAGGAGGAAGAACATTTGGTGAGATGGAGAAGATGTGCGTGTATAGTACAGTACAGATCTGGTGTCCTTCTCAGACCACATACATCAACTTGTTCCCACTGGGCATACGCTGGTTGAAATAACTTTGTTTCCACATCATTTCAATGAAATTATGTTGAACCAACGTGGAATAGACGTTGAATTGATGTCTGTGCCTAGTGGGTTGTCTCTCACACCCCGAGTTGCAGAGCAAGGCTTATGTGGGGGCAGGTACCCTAGCATTTAAGGGGTCGGGCCAGTAATCAAAAGGTTGCTGGTTCAAATTCCCGAGCTGTCTAGGTGATACATCTGTCAATGTGCCTTAGAGCAAGGCACTTAACCCTAATTGCTCCTGTAAGTCTCTCTGGATCAGAGGGTCTGCTAAATGACTCAAATGTAGCAAACTACATTGACTTGTATAGGGGGTCCATTGACCATTTAATTAGTATGTCTCCACCAAAGGAACCGGAGACCAGTTAACATGATGTAAATAAGTACTGTAACTGGTGCTGGAGCCAAACAGCCACTTAGCTAAATGTGTTTTTCTATCAGTAACAACATGGAGCCCTCCTAACTTTAGAATAACCTTTTGTTGAGATGCGTTGTTATTGATTGTGTATCCAGTGTCTGCACCATAGGGGTTTGCTTTTGACTCTACAGATGAAGGATCGTGATCACCCTGTTGTAGGAGAACTTGTCCATTAATTATATTCCACATAATAATTCACATTTCCTGTTGCTGCATGATTATTTTCCTACTGTAGCAAACTGGTTCAAATTAAGATCCTACATCTGTGTATGTTTAGCTATGCCATTGGGACCTATTTTTGATTTTGCATGTGCAGCTGCATCACGTCTTGTTTTTGGTTATGAGTGTGTAGCCCAACCTCAGAGCCCTGTTCACCATTCTGTGCAAGGCGGTGGTGGCTGGACTATGGAGTTGTGTTTTAGTGTAAAATCCTACTGTTCCATGTTTCTGAATGAGTTAGCTATGATCACCATTTCTATGAGAATTGACCCTGAGTGAAGGACATGGTGTTTGCTCCATGCGCCTGCACACACAGTAGCAGCTTAAAAGAGATGCACGTGCGTGATCCCAGGGTAGCATGACTGAAAGATCCACTTCCTCCTCAAGATGAAACCTGAGAGCGAGTTTCCTGTCCTACAACCTGACTCCTCTGCTCCTCACATTCAGACATCTCTCCCCATCAATGTTTCAGCAGGGGCCTTGTCAGATCAGCTGGGGCCCGGGTCTGGTCAGCTGTGGACCGGTCAGCATGGCAGTAGTCAAGAGAGGGAACAGGAATCTGTGTTTACAGCAGGGGCTGTGAGCGGGGTTTTCTATGTCATTTGACAACCATATTAATAATTTGGAATTGATAGGAGGGCTTATTTTAGGTGTTTAGTGTTGTTTTTAAGGGCCCAGTGTCTTTTAATTGTTGTAAGTGTCTAGCGTAGCGTTGTAGCCTATTTTAAAGTGTCCAGGCTATTCTATTATTTTAAGTGCCTACTGTGGTGTGTCTAATTGTTACCTATTCTTCCCCTTTCTTTCTGTCTCTCTGCCTCTGTGCGAAAGAGGATAATTCATGTGAGTCTTCTGGATTCATGTTCTCAATTAAACAATGAAACCTCAACAGCATAACAATTCATCATGTTTTTCTCATGATTGTGTCTGAACTTCCCTCCAGCTCTATCCTGGAACCTGCAAGGAAAACGAAGAACAGTGCACCGAAAAAACACCTGGAGGCAGGAACTAGAAGCAGATACTAAAAGATCTGACATGGGGTGGAACAAGATTGAGAAGTAAGTCAGTAAAACCTCCCCGCAGCCAATAATTACTGTATTATGGTAATTACTTTCCTCCATTTGGAATGAATGGCAAATGCTTTAAATGATGTATGACACAAGTATACAGGTGATAGTACTATGTGTGTTACTTTGTAAATACAGTGTCTATGTAACCCAGAGCATACACTTCGATGGACAGGAATCTATTTGATCAAATGTACACAGAAACACAAACCTGTAACATCACAACAGCAAAATACAACAGACAAGGAGTTAAGTTGATCTAAAGAGTCAAAGCTTTATTAAATCTTCACAGTGAAAATGTAAGTCAATTACACCCTTCATTTAGCAATGTACACCCAGATTTCAACACACCTAAAAAAGACAACAACCCAACACCTAACCCCCCCAGCCCACAACAGAGGAACATGAATAAGTGAAGTCCCCTATCCTGACCGGTGGTAACTTTCCACAGGTTTATTTACTGTTGGACCTTCCAGTGAGCATAGTCTCACCTGCTGAAATTACATCTATAAGACACAATAAAATCCCTGTGGTTGCCATACAGAAAGGAAAAAATAGTAGATTTTCTGTATCAATGGTGAATCATTGCCCACTGGGCTCTAACATGAAGCTAAATCTATCAGTCACTACTCCACTTCTGACCAATCCAGATAGAAAAAATACAGGTGTGCTGTCTCTCAGGAGTGTCCTCCCTCCCATCAACAAAGGAAGCATGGGGGGAGACATGGTGTCTGTGCCACTATGTACTGGTTTGTGTGGAGACGTAAAGGGGGCTCATCCCCAAATGAATCGTAGCTCCCAATGGGGGGGGGGGCTCTTAAGGTGCCATTATCATCCAAATCTTTTAATGTTAGGAGTAATACGTCTGCGACGAAAGCAGGAAGGCAGACATCTCCTGTCAGGTGGTGGAGGAGAAGATGCTTGCTTCCTGAAACACAAAGAGTTTGACCATGAGTCAGAGATCTATAAATTGAGGTAATAATTTAACATCTACATCCTCTAAAATATTCAGAAGGTGATTGTTTTTTCATTCAATTGACAAAACAACGTACAAAACAACTACACTCTTAGAAAAAGGGGTTCCAAAAGGGTTCTCTGGCTGTCCCCATAGTAGAACCCTTTTTGGTTCCAGGTAGAACCTTTTTTTCTCAGAGTGTATCACCTACCCCGAATATAGCACATTTTGACAGTGCTAGATGATACAGTGCATTCGGAAAGTATTCAGACCCTTTTAATCCACATTTTGTTACGTTACAGCCTTATTCTAAAATGTATTCAAAAAATATTTTTCTTCCTCAATCTACACACAATACCCCATAATGACAAAGATTTAAAAAAAATCATTTTAACAAATGTATATCTTTTTTTAAAACAGAAAAACCTTATTTACATAAGTATTCAGACCCTTTGCTAAGAGACTCGAAATTGAGCTCCATTGATCATCCTTGAAATGTTTCTACAACTTGATTGGAGTCCACCTGTGGTAAATTCAATTGATTGGATATGATTTGGAATGGCACACACCTACTATATGAGGTCCCACCGTTTACAGTGCATGTCAGAGCAAAAACCAAGCCATACGGTCGAAGGAATTGTCCGTAGAGCTCCGAGACAGAATTGTGTCGAGGCACAGATCTGGGGAAGGGTACCAAAACATTTCTGCAGCATTAAAGGTCTCCAAGAACACAGTGGCCTCCATCATTCTTAAATGGAAGAAGCCTGGAAACAACAAGACTCTTCCTAGAGCGGCCCGCCAGGCCAAACTGAGCAATCGGGGGAGAAAGGCCTTGGTCAGGCAGGTGACCAAGAACCCGATGGTTACTCTGAAGGAGCTCCAAAGATCCTCTGTGGAGATGGGAGAACTTTCCAGAAGGACAACCATCTCTGCAGCACTCCACCAATCAGGCCTTTATGGTAGAGTGGCCAGACGGAATCCACTCCTCAGTAAAAGGCACATGACTGCCTGCTTGGAGTTTGCCAAAAGGCACCTAAAGACTCTCAGACCATGAGAAACAAGATTTTCTGGTCTTAGGAAACCAAGATTGAACTCTTTGGCCTGAATGCCAAGCGTCGCATATGACACCTCCCCATCTCAATCAGCTCTGGAGAGACCAGAAAATAGCTGTGCAGTGACCCTCCCCATCCAACTTGACAGTGCTTGAGAGGCTCTGCAGAGAAGAATGGGAGAAACTCCCCAAATACAGGTGTGCAAAGCTTGTAGCGTCATACCCAAGAAGACCTGAGGCTGTAATTGCTGCCAAATGTGCTTTAACAAAGTACTGAGTAAAGGGTCTGAATACTTACAGTATGTAAATGTGATATTTCAGCTTTTAATTTTCAATAACGTTGCTAAAAATGAGAAAAACCTGTTTCTGCTTTGTCATTATAGGGTATTGTGTGTATATTGTTGAGGGGGAAAAACAATTTAATACATTTTAGTATAATGCTGTAACGTAACAAAATGTGGAGAAAGTCAAGGGATCTGAATAATTTCCAAATGCACTGTATATGCTACCTACACACACAGGACTTGAAGAGAAATAAGACTGATAACAGTGCATCCAGAGAGATGTTGCACTGTAGTACAGCAGTGGGATTTGGCCTCACCTCTTGTTGGTTGCAGCAGCAGCCTCATAACGCATCACACACAGCATTCTGTAGATCTGACGTAGGGTCAACTTAGGGGTATTGCATGCCAGACGCGGGTGGGGGTCATTACGAGGGCCGCGGTAGGCCATGAGGGACATGTAACCACACTTGGGGCCCTTCCCAAAGAGTTGGAGAGGCTGATGGAGAGTGCTGTTTCCATAACAGGAAGCAAACTGGAGGAGACATGGGGACAGAAAAATACAGGTTTTTGCTCAGCATTCTGAAGCAACACAATGTCAAGTCTATTTTGTGGATTTAAGTGCCAAAATAAAAACAAATTAGGACCCTAATCATTCAAAACTTGTTTTCAAAAGCACAAAAATAAAAAAAGTTCTGTTCATTTTAGTTTTAAACAGTGAACATTGTTTCATTCATTTCCTCATTTTCACACAATGCAAACTGTTTTGTCTCTGTCCAGAATTTCAGTAAACAGTTTGAGAAGTTGAGAAAAAAATCCCCCTCTCCATCAGAAACCCAAGACCAGCACTCACACACAGACTGGATCCTTCTTTCTACCTCACAGTGAGACTCCAGGCAAACAGATTATTTTACTTGACACCTGATCTTCATGGAGAACATTGGCTGAACATCCTCACTCTGACTACCAGACAACCTAGTCTGCTACAGACACACAGCTGAACTGAAGCCCCTCCATGGGTACAGTGACACATAGGAGTTTATCAACTGAGGCTCCTGTCCAACATTTCATATTTATTTCCCTTTGTCTATTTAACATAATAACCATCATTTCATAAAAACTTTTTTGCTGATCCAGTTCTGTTGAGGATTGTTCATAAATTCCCCACATTTTCACAAACCACTATTATGACCCAAACACATAAATAAATACTCACAGGTACTACAGTTGCCATGGACTGAGATGGAGAGACTGCTTGATCTGTTCAAAGTGCTGAAGTTCAGCTGAGAAGGTAACTTTGAGCCACTCTGCGGACATGCCACCTTCTTATAGCTTTCTGAGACAGTGATGCTGAATAGGGCAGGGCCAGTTACATTCCAGTCAATACAAAACAGACCCGCCCACTTCTGACATCACCCAGTGAGCTCACTGCTCTTTATGCACCCACACTCCACACACAGAACACAGCAAAGAGGATGTCTCATGTTTCAGAAAATCAGCACCACAAAGCTTTTAATTATTAAGAAGGCTTTTGTCCCTGGGGGTAAATTTAGAAGCAGAGGGGTGTGAATTGAAGTGTAATTCTGGGAATGATGAGGGAGAAGCTTAGTAGCAGGTGCACTTTGGGTCATACTTTAATGGTTTGAATGGGCCCCTGGCACTCATTCTTGACTTAGACCACATTAGAGGACTCTGTCATTACTCTGTGACCATGGGTGCGATTCCACTGAGCCTCTGCATATACACTGCTCAAAAAAATAAAGGGAACACTAAAATAACACATCCTAGATCTGAATGAATGAAATATGCTTATTAAATACTTTTTTCTTTACATAGTTGAATGTGCTGACAACAAAATCACACAAAAATTATCAATGGAAATCAAATTTATCAACTCATGGAGGTCTGGATTTGGAGTCACACTCAAAATTAAAAGTGGAAAACCACACTACAGGCTGATCCAACTTTGATGTAATGTCCTTAAAACAAGTCAAAATGAGGCTCAGTAGTGTGTGTGGCCTCCACGTGCCTGTATGACCTCCCTACAACGCCTCGGCATGCTCCTAATGAGGTGGTGGATGGTCTCCTGAAGGATCTCCTCCCAGACCTGGACTAAAGCATCCGCCAACTCCTGGACAGTCTGTGGTGCAATGTGGCGTTGGTGGATGGTGCGAGACATGATGTCCCAGATGTGCTCAATTGGATTCAGGTCTGGGGAACGGGCCCATCCATAGCATCAATGCCTTCCTCTTGCAGGAACTGCTGACACACTCCAGCCACATGAGGTCTAGCATGGTCTTGCATTAGGAGGAACCCAGGGCCAACCGCACCAGCATATGGTCTCACAAGGGGTCTGAGGAGCTCATCTCGGTACCTAATGGCAGTCAGGCTACCTCTGGCGAGCACATGGAGGGCTGTGCGGCCCCCCAATGAAATGCCACCCCACACCATGACTGACCCACCGCCAAACCGGTCATGCTGGAGGATGTTGCAGGCAGCAGAACGTTCTCCACGGCGTCTCCAGACTCTGTCACGTCTGTCACATGTGCTCAGTGTGGACCTGCTTTCATCTGTGAAGAGCACAGGGCGCCAGTGGGGATTTTGCCAATCTTGGTGTTCTCTGGCAAATGCCAAACGTCCTGCACGGTGTTGGGCTGGAAGCACAACCCACACCCTGATGACGTCGGGCCCTCATACCACCCTCATGGAGTCTGTTTCTGACCGTTTGAGCAGACACATGCACATTTGTGGCCTGCTGGAGGTAATTTTGCAGAGCTCTGGCAGTGCTCCTCCTGCTCCTCAATGCACAAAGGCGGAGGTAGCGGTCCTGCTGCTGGGTTGTTGCCCTCCTACGGCCTCCTCCACGTCTCCTGATGTACTGGCCTGTCTCCTGGTAGCGCCTCCATGCTCTGGACACTATGCTGACAGACACAGCAAACCTTCTTGCCACAGCTCGCATTGATGTGCCATCCTGGATGAGCTGCACTACCTAAGCCACTTGTGTGGATTGTAGACTCCGTCTCATGCTACCACTAGAGTGAAAGCACCGCAAGCATTCAAAAGTGACCAAAACTCAGCCAGGAAGCATAGGAACTGAGAAGTGGTCTGTGGTCACCACCTGCAGAACCACTCCTTTATTGGGGGTGTCTTGCTAATTGCCTATCATTTCCACCTGTTGTCTATTCCATTTGCACAACAGTATGTGACATTTATTGTCAATCAGTGTTGCTTCCTAAGTGGACAGTTTGATCTCACAGAAGTGTGATTGACTTGGAGTTACATTGTGTTGTTTAAGTGTTCCCTTTATTTTTTTGAGCAGTGTACAATGCTTCTTCATTCACAGTCTTTTCAGCCCAGCAAGTGAGTTTATGAGCTGTAGTACCAAGTGACTCTGGCATTGGCTTACATTACATAGGCACTGCACTGAAGGCTGGAAAGTCCCACCTATTTCATTGGCTGAGAGACCTGTCAATTTAACTAGGCTAGTCAGTTAAGAACTAATTATTATTTCACAATGACTGCCTACCCCAACCAAACTGGACCAACTGTGCGCCGCACTATGGGACTCCCAATCACGGCCAGATGTGATACTGTCTGTATTCAAATCAGGGACTGTAGTAACACGTCTTGCACTGAGATGCAGTGCATTAGACCACTGCGCCACTTGGGAGCTCAGGAGTAAAAGGTTAATGATGCGGAATTAAAATCACTGGCAACCAGAATAAGTATGTCTTCCTGTTTGTTTATAGCCTTGTATAGTTAATTAAGTGGCAGCTTGTTATTTTTCTTGTCCTGAGGTGGAATGTATACGACAGTCACAATAACAGCTGATAACTCCCTCTGGAGGTAGATGGGTCGTGCTTCAACCGTGCTCGAGTCAAGAGGCAAACCCCTCCCCCTCTTGATTTCCCTGACTCCACTGTCAGGTCCGCATTGGGACTGGAGAATCCATCAAATTGGATAGCCATGGGGGGTATCAAATCCGAGAGCATTTTTTCAGAAAAGCAGAGAATATTGCTGTTTCGAGAGTCCCATTGATAGCAAATCCACGATCGGAGGGCATTCATCTTATTATCAAGTGATGAGGGAAGAGGTGGCCGGTTTTCCCTTTGCCTTAATCTCACCAGGATCCCCCCTTTCTTGCCTCTGTAACACCAGCGTTTCCTCTTGGGTAGCCCGAAAATTGGATTGGAATTAAAGAAAGAATCCAGGGCAGATGAGTCGACGTCGAAGTTGAACCCGGAATTGAAGTAAGTAACTGGCGATCTGATGTTCTCACGTCACCCCGCTCCTCCGCTCCCTCCACTGGCTTCCAGTTGAAGCTCGCATCCGCTACAAGACCAACGGAGCTGTGAGGGGAACGGCACCTCAGTACCTCCAGGCTCTGATCAGGCCCTACACCCAAACCGTTCATCCACCTCTGGCCTGCTCGCCTCCCTACCACTGAGGAAGTACAGTTCCCGCTCAGCCCAGTCAAAACTGTTCGCTGCTCTGGCCCCCCAATGGTGGAACAAACTCCCTCACGACGCCAGGACAGCGGAGTCAATCACCACCTTCCGGAGACACCTGAAACACCACCTCTTTAAGGAATACCTAGGATAGGATAAAGTAATCCCTCTCACCCCCCCTCCCCCTGAAAAGATTTAGATGCACTACTGTTCCACTGGAGGTCATAAGGTGAATGCACCAATTTGTAAGTCGCTCTGGATAAGAGCGTCTGCTAAATGACTTAAATGTAAATGTAAATGTAATGTTCAAAAGTTCTTGTCGGTTGTAAGAAATGATAGCGGATACATTTAGTGAAAATAAGTCAAAATAATTGATGAAAGAATCACAAAATAGCTAAATTGGGTTGGAGCTTGCAAAACGGCGGCCATCCAGTATGGGGCCATCAAGGGCCATATATTAGGCGTTTATTCACTAATCTTTCTTCTTTATCTAATAATTGTGTTTATTCATTCACAACTAGGATGCTGCTGGGCCCAGCACAGGCAGTGTGGTCCCCTGCTCTTCTGGTACCAGCGATGTGGGAAAGGATGCTGGGCTTAGCAGAAACAGCTCAGAGGTGGACGCACACACACACACACGTTACATTGACAAATGGGACACCTGCTCTTTCCAATGTATCATATGTATCTACAGATGTAGGATCTTAATTTGATCGCCCTGTTGCGGGAGAGCTTTCCTGAAATGCAGGAAATGTAAAACTTGTAGTGTATTTGAGGTTTAAAAAGACTTCTGAAGTTTGTAATTTCCACTTTGAAATTTCAGACTTGATTTTCCCATACAAACAAATCTATCAACCCTTACAAATATGTCCAATGATTATAATCCACATAATAATTCACATTTCCTGTTGCTGCAGGATATTTGAATCCTTCTGTAGGAAACTGGCTTAAATTAACCTCTTAAGGATCCACCACTTTTCGCCCCGTTTGGACAGTGTAGTTAGATTAACAAGAATTTAAGCTTTCTGCCAATGTCAGATATGTCTATGTCCTGGGAAATTTCCTTGTTAATTACAACCTCATGCTAATCGCATTAGCCTATGTTAGCTCAACTGTCCCGTGGGGGACCCACCGATCCTATTTCTGTATGGGTGAGGAAACAGCTTCTGATCCTCTCCTCTTCTTCTGCCACCTACTGGGAGACTCTTGAATTGTTATGAAACTGACTGCATGGATGAGTTTTCAGAGTGAAATGCCCCCTCCATGTTTATAATTAGTTTTCACAGCTCCTTTTAGAATCAAAAAGATCATTGTGAAAATGGAATAGTCATGACATGTGTGTGTCTAGTGGGGTGTTGTAGAGCTGGAGTATGTGTCTCGCTGTTTCACCAAGCGTAATAACGTGTGCACTGTGCAGCTGTAAACCATGCTACCGCTTCAGAAGCAGTGGGCCCTGTCTGGACTGTGAGAAGATCCCCAGTATGACCACACCACGCCGTAGGGACTTATTATTAGGCAACTCAGGCAATTGTTTGGGGCCTCACATCATCAGTGGCCTCGTGAACTTGGCATAGATAAAGGTAAGGACACATACAGTAAGTTACAGTGCATTCCGAAAGTATTCAGACCCCTTCACTTTTTCCACATTTTGTTACGTTACAGCCTTATTTTAAAATGGATTATAATATTTTACCTTTCTTCTAACTTTGAAACAAATATGATCATATTTAGTGACAGTACAAAATTGGCAACATTTCATATAACTAATGACAGAGTATTTTCTGCCCAGATGCCATTCAAATGCCTGCTGACTAGTTACAACTTCAGCTTTAAGCACAAGGTGATTTCGTCCCTCTGTGACCAAGAGAAAGTAGTCTTATTTAAATTCTATGACATTATTTAGTATTTTTTCATGTTGAGATCTCTAAATCCATCTGAGAGTATCACAGCGAGATGAGACTGCTTTAATCACAAGAATCTCCTGTTTCATATGCCATATTGTAAGCCGAGCTGCGAGGTTCACAGACAGGGGATTTCAAACCTTTGTCTGGATAGGCCAGAAAATGTGACGTGTTGCTCCCTATGCAAATTAGGTGTCAGATTTCATAAACTGCAAGAATGGAATGCAAAGCGTGACAATCAGAACTGTCAAGGAGTGCACAGCAATTAATGTTGCACCCCTCACAGAGCGCTCTGTACACACACATGTTGGTCGGAACCGGTCTAGAACCGCTCAAAATCCCCTAAATAGAGGACAACGTTCTATGTCCATCTCTGCTGTGTTTTCCAGGGCAGCCAAAGTGTGCCTGACCCATTCTCTGGAGATGCGTCAGTGTAGGTTGGGGCCGGACTACCAGGACTGTGCCCAGTCCCTCAACAATCTAGCTGCCCTACACACAGAGAGGAGGGAGTACGAGACTGCAGAGGACATGTATGAGAGAGCCCTGGACATAAGGATGAGAGCCCTGTCCCCTGACCACCCCTCCCTGGCCTACATCCTCAAACACCTGGCCAAGCTCCACAAACACACAGTAGGTTGAGGAGATGGAAAGTTTCTAACAAAGCTCTACAAACACAGAGTAGGTTGAGGAGATGGAAAGTTTCTAACAAAGCTCCACAAACACACAGTAGGTTGAGGAGATGGCAAGTTTCTAACAAAGCTCCACAAACACACAGTAGGTTGAGGAGATGGCAAGTTTCTAACAAAGCTCTACAAACACAGAGTAGGTTGAGGAGATGGAACGTTTCTAACAAAGCTCTACAAATACAGAGTAGGTTGAGGAGATGGAAAGTTTCTAACAAAGCTCTACAAATACAGAGTAGGTTGAGGAGATGGAACGTTTCTAACAAAGCTCTACAAATACAGAGTAGGTTGAGGAGATGGAAAGTTTCTAACAAAGCTCTACAAATACAGAGTAGGTTGAGGAGATGGAAAGTTTCTAACAAAGCTCTACAAACACAGAGTAGGTTGAGGAGATGGAACGTTTCTAACAAAGCTCTACAAATACAGAGTAGGTTGAGGAGATGGAACGTTTCTAACAAAGCTCCACAAACACAGAGTAGGTTGAGGAGATGGAAAGTTTCTAACAAAGCTCTACAAATACAGAGTAGGTTGAGGAGATGGAACGTTTCTAACAAAGCTCCACAAACACAGAGTAGGTTGAGGAGATGGAAAGTTTCTAACAAAGCTCTACAAATACAGAGTAGGTTGAGGAGATGGAACGTTTCTAACAAAGCTCCACAAACACACAGTAGGTTGAGGAGATGGAAAGTTTCTAACAAAGCTCTACAAACACAGAGTAGGTTGAGGAGATGGAACGTTTCTAACAAAGCTCTACAAATACAGAGTAGGTTGAGGAGATGGAAAGTTTCTAACAAAGCTCTACAAATACAGAGTAGGTTGAGGAGATGGAACGTTTCTAACAAAGCTCTACAAATACAGAGTAGGTTGAGGAGATGGAAAGTTTCTAACAAAGCTCTACAAACACAGAGTAGGTTGAGGAGATGGAACGTTTCTAACAAAGCTCTACAAATACAGAGTAGGTTGAGGAGATGGAACGTTTCTAACAAAGCTCTACAAACACAGAGTAGGTTGAGGAGATGGAAAGTTTCTAACAAAGCTCTACAAATACAGAGTAGGTTGAGGAGATGGAACGTTTCTAACAAAGCTCTACAAATACAGAGTAGGTTGAGGAGATGGAACGTTTCTAACAAAGCCAGCAGAGGGCTGTTGCATATAATCCCATTAAGACAAGTCCTAGACAAAACATTTTAAAGTTTATTTTTAAAGGGGAAGTTAACTTTTTTTACAACCCAATCTGTATTTGTGATGTAAATGGTTATAGAAGGGTACAGACAGTTTTTTTTGCATTTTCACATGTTTTCGCAAAACCTACCCCAACCAACCTACCCCAATGTTGTGCAAATGGGGGTGTCAAAGAGAACATGAACAAAGGCCCCAAAAATACCCAAATATGTAATATTTTTAAATGGAAATGCACTCATTACAGTGATGCTGGTCTTAGATGTTTGTCACATGAAATTGGGTCATTCTTAACTTATCCGCAACATTATATTCCATTTTGTGTGACTCGAACGGTTTAACACAAACACACACACACACACAAACGCAGTCTTATTGTTCATACAGTATATACAGTACTATGAGCTTATCCCCATATCTCTTTATGATCCTTATTTTCTCTCTTCTCTGTCCATCTTCCTCTCCTGCCTCCTCCCTCTCTTTCCTCCAGCTATGAGGAGGGGGACTTTGAGAAAGCAGAGGAGCTCTACAAGCCAGCCATGGACATCAGAGGTGGAGCCGTCTCAACACTCGTTCAGTGGGGTAACGTTTAGCCTGCAACGGCCCGCCCCTCTCCCACACGCCCCCAAGTGAACCCGCCCTCTACCGCCCCTCCCACGAACACAAGTGGTGGATCTCGTTTTGTCTTTCCTTGATCCCGTGTGTCCATTTCCTTGTCTCCTTCTAGAAATGCATTGGTGGAGAAGGTCTGAGGGTAGGGACATTGGATCTTCTCCTCTAATGCATTTTGAGAAGGAGGAAAAGAGAGAGGACATGAGGAATCAAGGAATTACAACTGAGGGTCACCCAGGGTTCACAATCTGCATTCCTGAGAAGAACAAAGTCAATCGCACTCTCAATGGTTCGTTATGCTGCTTTGAGATGGAACAGTGTAGTGGTGGCACCTGTCAAGTGTACTGTAGCTGACTGCCTTTATGGAAATTTGTAGTATGCTTTATTCAATAATGTCTGTATTGTTCTTTTTTTATAAGAAAAAAAATACATATTATTAATGTAATAATTTATTATTATTATTAAATCATGTGAAATTACGTCAACACCTGGTTATGAAGTTTTTTTTAGTCCGTATTCAAATCAAAGTTTATTTGTTACGTGTGCCAAATACAACAGGTAGACTTTACAGTGAAATGCTTACTTACAGGCTCTAACCAATAGTGCAAAAAAGGTATCAGGTGAACAATAGGTAAGTAAAGAAATAAAACAACAGTAAAAAGACTATGAGGCTACATACAGACACCGGTTAGTCAGGCTGATTGAGGTAGTATGTACATGTAGATATGGTTGTGACTATGCATATATGATCATATATGATGAACAGAGAGTAGCAGTAACGTAAAAGAGGGGTTGGCGGGTGGTGGGTGGTGGTTGGCGGGACACAATGCAGATAGCCCGGTTAGCCAATGTGCGGGAGCACTGGTTGTTCGGCCCAATTGAGGTAGTATGTACATGAATGTATTGTTAAAGTGACTGTGCATATATGATAAACAGAGAGTAGCAGCAGCGTAAAAGAGGGGGAGGCACACAATGCAAATAGTCCGTGTAGCCATTTTATTATGGCCTGGGGTAAAAACTGTTGAGAAGCCTTTTTGTCCTAGACTTGGCACTCCAGTACCACTTGCCATGCGATAGTAGTGAGAACAGTCTATTACTGGGGTGGGCCTTCCTCTGACACCACCTGTAGTAGAGGTCCTGGATGGCAGGCAGCTTAGCCCCAGTGATGTACTTGGCCGTACACACTACCCTCTGTAGTGCATTGCGGTCAGATGCCGAGCAATTGCCGTACCAGGCAGTGATGCAACCAGTGCTCTTGATGTTGCAGCTGTAGAACCTTTTAAGGATCTCAGGACCCATGCCAAATCCTTTTAGTTTCCTGAGGGGGGAATAGGCTTTGTCGTGCCCTCTTCACGACTGTCTTGGAATGTTTGGACCGTTCTAGTTTGTTGTTAATGTGGACACCAAGGAACTTGAAGCTCTCATCCTGCTCCACTACAGCCCTGTCGATGAGAATGGGGACGTGCTCGGTCCTCCTTTTCCTGTAGTACACAATAATCTCCTTAGTCTTGGTTACGTTCACAAACGTTTCCAAATTACTATGGTTCGCTGGTACTATCTATGGATGCATGTAGCTGTCAATGTCATTTGCATTTCAAAGAACAGCTCAAATAAGCAAAGAGAAACAACAGTCCATCATTACTTTAAGACATGAAGGTCAGTCAATGCGGAAAATTTCAAGAACTTTGCAAGTTGCCTCCAATGCAGTTGCAAAAACCATCAAGCGCTATGATGAAACTGGCTCTCATGAGGACTTCCACAGGAAAGGAAGACCCAAAGTTACCTCTGCTGCAGAGGATAAGTTAATTAGAGTTAACTGCACCTCAGATTGCAGCCCAAATAAATGCTTCACAGAGTTCAAGTAACAGACACATCTCAACATCAACTGTTCAGAGGACTCTGCGTGAATCAGGCCTTCATGGTCGATTTGCTGCAAAGAAACCACTACTAAATGACTCAAATAATAAGAAGAAGAGACTTGCTTGGGTCAAGAAACACAAGCAATGGACATTAGACTGGTGGAAATCTGTCCTTTGGTCTGAAGAGTCTAAATTTGAGATTTTTGTTTCCAACCGCTGTGTCTTTGTAAGACGCAGAGTAGGTGAACAGATGATATCTGCATGTGTGGTTCCCACTGTGAAGCCCTGGGTAGATGGTGTGTGGGTGCTTTGCTGGTGACACTGTCTGTGATTTATTTAGAATTCGAGGCACACTTAACCAGCATGGCTACCACAGCATTCTGCTGCAATAAGCCATCCCATCTGGTATGTGCTAAGTCAACAGGACAGCGGCCCAAAATACATCTCCAGGCTTCCGTAAGGGCTATTTGACCAAGGAGAGTGATGGAGTGCTGCATCAGATGACCTGGCTTCCACAATCACCTGACCTCACCCAATTGAGATGGCTTGGGATGAGTTGGACCGCAGAGTGAAGGAAAAGCAGCCAACAAGTGCTCAGCATATGTGGGAACTCCCTCAAGACTGTTGGAAAAGCACTCCTCATGAAGGTGGTTGAGAGAATTCCAAGAGTGTGCAAAGCTGTCATCAAGGCAAAGGGTTGCTACTTTCAAGAATCTAAAATCTAAAATGTATCTGGATTTGTTTAACACTTTTATGATTCCATATGTGTTATTTCATAGTTTTGATGTCTTCACTATTATTACACATTGTAGAACATAGTAAAAATAAAGAAAAACCCTTGAATGAGTAGGTGTGTCCAAACTTTTGACTGGTAGTGTATATGGTTGAGTCATCAGCATACATGGACACACAGGCTGTGTTTAATGCCAGTGGCAGGTCATTGGTAAAAATATAAAATAGTAGAGGGCATAGTGAGCTGCCTTGTGGTACACAACATCCTACATGTTTGACATTAGAGAGGCTTCCATTAAAGAAAACCCCCTGAATTCTATTAGATAGATTGCTCTGAATCCACAATCAATTTGTCAATTTGTTTACAGAAAAATAGCATTATATTTGGTCAAACACGATTTTTTTCCAACAGTGTGCTTAGAACCAGTAAAGGCCGCTTTACCACTCTTGGGTAGCGGAATGACTAACTTCCCTCCATGCCTGAGGACAAACTCCTTCCTCTAGACTCAGATTAAAGATGTGACAGATAGGAGTGGTCATATCATGCTCAGTTGCTTTCCATCTAAATGATCAATGCCAAGAGGTTTGTCATTATAGATTGATAACAATAATTTGTCCACTTCTCCCACACTAACTTTACAAAATTCAAACTTACAATGTTTTTCTTTCATTATTTGATATTTTTTGCATGAATACGATGGCTCACTGTTCGTTGTTGGCATTTCCTGGCTAAGTTTGCCTACTTACACCACATACACTTACACCACATACACACATACATATACATTTCACACACTTTATTTAGATACTGACTGTGGCCTATAGCAACACCCCAAAATAATAGGCTTAGATGAGGCATGTGAACCTGCAACCACAACACTTCAATAACACTTGACATGACATCTTCTCTAAGCATTACAAACATGTCACGGTATCCAAACTCAAAAGGTAGCTAGCTAGTAACAAAGCATGTTCAATAGAATACTTTTTCAGAGACTTTAAATACTTTCCAATACAACTAAACAAGTTCTCCCTCGTTCCACATTCAGCAGGAAGTACACTACGTTGATACACGTCATGGGGATTAAGATCTGAGTACCCAGTGCACACTGAAAAATATACTGGACAAAATATACATTTAAATTATTTTAAGTTACTGAGAAGAACTGAGTTACAGTTCATATAAGGAAATCAGTCAATTGAAATAAATGAATTAGGCCCTAATCTATGGATTTCACACGACTGGAAATGGGGGCAGCCATGGGTGGGCCTGGGAGGGCACTTGAGAGCCAGGCCCAGCCAATCAGAATGAGTTTTTCCCAACAAAAGGGCTTTATTACAGACAGAAATACTCCTCAGTTTCAACAGCTGTCCGGGTGGCTGGTCTCAGACAATCCCCCTGGTGAAGAAGTCGGGAGTGAAGGTCCGGGGCTGGCTTATGGTATAGAAATTAACATTAAATTACATTTACATTTACATTTAAGTCATTTAGCAGACGCTCTTATCCAGAGCGACTTACAAATTGGTGCATTCACCTTATGACCTCCAGTGGAACAGTAGTGCATCTAAATCTTTTCAGGGGGAGAGGGGGTGAGAGGGATTACTTTATCCTATCCTAGGTATTCCTTAAAGAGGTGGGGTTTCAGGTGTCTCCGGAAGGTGGTGATTGACTCCGCTGTCCTGGCGTCGTGAGGGAGTTTGTTCCACCATTGGGGGGCCAGAGCAGCGAACAGTTTTGACTGGGCTGAGCGGGAACTGTACTTCCTCAAATTCTCTGGCAACAGCTCTGGTTGACATTCCTTCAATCAACATGCCAATTATTACAATCCCTCAAAACCTGAGACATCTGTGGCTTTGTGTTGTGTGAAAAAAACTGCACATTTTAGAGTGGCCTTTTATTGTCCCCAGCACAAGGTGCACCTGTGCAATGATCATGCTGTTTAATCAGCTTCTTGATGTGCCACACTTGTCAGGTGGATGGATTATCTTGGTAAATGAGAAAAGTTCATGAACAGGGATTTAAACAAATTTGTGCACATTTGAGAGAAATAAGCTTTTTGTGTGAATGGAACATTTCTGGGATCTTTTATTTCAGCTCATGAAACATGGGACCAACACTTTACATGTTGTATTTGTATTTGTTCAGGATAAGTGGGTATAAGGGCCACATGCCTGCACATACTCTCCACTACACCACTGCCCTCCAAGAATGACTTGAATTGTCAGGCCCAAACTTACTCAACTTCAATTGCTCACATGGGCCATAACGTTAAAGATATCAACTTAATTTACAATGCAGTTAAAGATCTTGCAATTTATACTGTACTACAAGTTTTTGAGAGATCGGTTTAGTGGTTTCTGAGAAGATGTTGTTTAAAAATGTAGAAAAATGTACACCATTTACCATAACTCAAACATACTGGCCGCTATGAGCCAATGTGCTTGCATTAATGTTTTTCCTGCCCAACAGTGCCACCATGCGGCCAAACTTAAGCATACGTTTACAGCTTTACTGAACTCATATCTCTGAGCATGTGTGACAAATTCCAGCATTCTGAGTCAAACCGATCAAGATATATAAATATGTCTAATTTATAGCGCCACCGTGTGGCGGATCTGAATGTGCTTGCATTTGTTGAGTCTTGACAGCATTTCGATATAACCCGTTTTGTTACAATATGAATATTCATGACTGATTTATATGTGTTTATGTACCAGACCACGCCCACGTTCATTTTTATTGGTCAGTAGCGGCCATGTTGTTCGAGGTAATAGTCTGGAAAATGCGTTGAGAGAGCTTGGTCCATAGATGCCACATATCAAGTTTCTTGCAGATTGGTCATTCGGTGCTAGAGGAGTAGCATATTATGTAGTTTTCACAAAATAAAAAATCGTGGAAAATCCATCATGGCAGACCTTATAGGTCCTTGAGGCAAATTCTTTCCTTGTGGAGGAGAAGGGACGAATTTCTGGACTATATGTCACACCGGGTGGGGCGTGACCTTTCAAAGTTTGCATTTTCAATTGATTGTTATAGCACCACCATACAGCCAATTGGCATGGCATTTGCATGAGAGGATAAGGCCAATGGCCCTTTACCATCATGCGATTTTGCATCATCATAGAAATGATTTTACAGGAATGTTCATGTCAGTTTTCCTTGGCAGAAGATGTATAATAATGAACGCCAACAAATACAATATGTTTTCACCAGATATTCTGCTTGAACCCCAACAAATACAATAGCGTTTCACCCAGCTACGCTGGCTTCAACCCCTAATTAACGTTGGAATAATTATATTAGAGCTGTAAACATTGGAGGTAAAAAGCTAGCGCGCAACAGGTAGATCAAATGCGGAGCTTAGAGCAGTCTTGAGCAGTGAATAATTCATGATATGTAAATGAGTTGATCGGGTAAAATCAGTCAGTGCTGAGATGAGCTAGAAGTCAGTACGCGGTCAGTCGGCATGCCAAAGGGGCTTGACCCATTCCTTTAGTTATTTTTTTGTGCATACTTCAACATCGAAATGTCTCCTTCGGAATCACCTCGGTTTTTCTCTGAGAAGGAGGTAGCCAATCATTCCACCAAAAACTCATGTTGGGTATTAACGGGGACGAGAATTTATGATGTGACGGGATTCCTTCGTATTCACCCGGGCGGAGAGGCTCTAATATTAAGCCGGTCAGGGAATGATATCAGGATGGAGATGGCGGGACCCCCACACCTGCACTCGGAGAACGCAAGGCGGTGGATGGAACAGTACTACATCGGAGAGCTGGACACAGACGGTAGTGCCGATGAAATACAGGTGCAGCCTATATGCCAACAAAGAGCCTTCAAAGAGAATAACAAGTATATCTCAGATACTTTTAACTCAAGCATAGTTTATTGTCTGTGACTGAAAGTAGACTACAGTAAAGTAGGATATGCTTCATTTTCTCATGGTAAAACGGAACTTGCTGCACATGTAGGTGTGATTTTCACATCTGCTTTGAGACGCATTTCCTATTTGCATCTCTCATTCTCTCATTTCCCCTATTTGTAAACCACATGCATGTGTTTTGTAAACATTAATGTTGATCGAATGTACAGTACATTAGATGAGTAAAGACAGTATTTTATAGGAGTGGATTTTCACGAAAATAAGTGAATTTCCTGAGTTACAAAATATATATATATTTTGTATTGTTGCTTGATGTTTGGCCTATTGCATTTCTTTAATTCCTCCTAGTTTTCTTCTGTGAGGAATAAGAGCTCTGTGTGGCTCCACTTGTCTCACTCTTGGCAGGGGCAACTTTGGATACTTGGGCTTTTCTTGAAGGATAAAATTGCCTGGCTTGCTCTGCCAGCCGCAATTGCTTTCTATTGGCTGCCCGTTGAACCTGAATAAATAGAGGAGAGGCTAAGTTTGTCATTCATCATACTCTCTAATGTGGAGGAATTAGGACATGATGGCACAACAATATGTTTGTGTTAAGAATGTGAAGGAATATACTATGCCCATATACAGTGGGCATAGAAAGTCACCAACCCCATTCAAAACGTTCACATTTTGTTGCCTTACAGCCTCAAATGAAAACACAAAATGCGACTTTTTTTCCCCCAGCTTTATTTACAAAACCGTAAGCCACAATATCCAAGTGAGAAAAAACCCCTCAAATGATTTACAATTCAAATATTAAAATACCCTACTTGGATAAGTGAACACCCCCCTGAGTTAAACCTCGGTGGAACCACCTTTTGCTTGAATTACAGCCACGAGTCTCTTTGAATACGTCTCTACTAACTTTGCACACCCAGACTGTGTAATATGTGCCCATACTTCCTTGCAGAATTGTTCAAGCTCAGTCAAATTGCACAGTGACAGCTCATGGACTGCACTCTTCAAGTCATTCCACAGATTCTCGATTAGTTGGGGCTCTGACTAGGCCACTCAAGGACATTCACCTTCTTGTCCTTCAGCCACTGTACAGTTGCTTTGGGTCATTATCGTGCTGAAACGTGAACTATCTTCCCATTTTCAACTTCCTGGAATATGGCTGCAGGTTCTCCTCAATAATCTGTCTGCATTTTGCACTGTCCATTTTCCCTTCTATCCTGACAAGTGCTCCAGTCACTGCTGAAGAGAAACACCACCACAACAGGATGCCGCCGGCATGGTGTTCTTTACT
Organism: Oncorhynchus nerka; assembly: GCF_034236695.1. Lineage (NCBI taxonomy): Eukaryota > Metazoa > Chordata > Actinopteri > Salmoniformes > Salmonidae > Oncorhynchus > Oncorhynchus nerka. Next base: position 27,189,857 of record NC_088420.1, read on the forward strand.
GTAGGCACGGTGTTCTTTACTGTAGGCACGGTGTTCTTTACTGTAGGCACGGTGTTCTTTACTGTAGGCACGGTGTTCTTTACTGTAGGCACGGTATTTACATTTACATTTAAGTCATTTAGCAGACGCTCTTATCCAGAGCGACTTACAAATTGGTGTTCTTTACTGTAGGCACGGTGTTCTTTACTGTAGGCACGGTGTTCTTTACTGTAGGCACGGTGTTCTTTACTTGAGGCACGGTGTTCTTTACTTGAGGCACGGTGTTCTTTACTTGAGGCACGGTGTTCTTTACTGTAGGCACGGTGTTCTTTACTGTAGGCACGGTGTTCTTTACTGTAGGCACGGTGTTCTTTACTGTAGGCACGGTGTTCTTTACTGTAGGCACGGTGTTCTTTACTGTAGGCACGGTGTTCTTTACTTGAGGCACGGTGTTCTTTACTTGAGGCACGGTGTTCTTTACTTGAGGCACGGTGTTCTTTACTTGAGGCACGGTGTTCTTTACTGTAGGCACGGTGTGCTTTACTGTAGGCACGGTGTGCTTTACTGTGGGCACGGTGTGCTTTACTGTCGGTGTGCTTTACTGTAGGCACGGTGTGCTTTACTGTGGGCACGGTGTGCTTTACTGTGGGCACGGTGTGCTTTACTGTGGGCACGGTGTGCTTTACTGTGGGCACGGTGTGCTTTACTGTGGGCACGGTGTGCTTTACTGTAGGCACGGTGTGCTTTACTGTAGGCACGGTGTGCTTTGGGTGGAAAGATTTATTGGGTTTTCGCCAGACATATCGTTTTCGTTCAGGCCAAAAAGTTCAATTTTGGTTGGTTATACCTCAGCAAGTTTGTAATTGCAATTGTAAGGTGGGGTGTTCACTTATCCAAATAGTGTGTTTTACTTTAATTCATCTTCTGAAGGTTTTTTAGATTACATTCTTTTCACTTGGTTAATGTGTGTAAATAAAGCCGTGAAAAAGTCTGATTTTAGTTTTCATTTCAGGCTCGAAGGCAACAAAAGGTGAACATTTTTGAAAGAGGGTGGTTACTTTCATTACCCACTGTATAACAGAGATTGGTTGCTATCATAACAGACAGTATTAAAACATCCATTTGGAACGATCAATCCTTTCATGTCCTGGGTCTGATCTCATGGAGAAGGAGCCAAATGGCTCCCTATTCCCTATATAATGCACTACTTTTAACCAGGACCCATAGGATTGACGTTGTATCTTCTGTATAGTTTTTACGCTGTATCTTAGTGTTTGTAGACTGCATACAAGCCAGTGTTTCTTATGAGTTTACAAAAGTGGAGGCTGGTGGGCGGAGCTATAGGAGGACGGGCTGGAGGTAACGGTTGGAATGGAATTATTGGAAAGGTATCAAACATATGGAAACCACACGTTTGAGTTCTTTCCTTTTATTCCATTCCAGCCATTACAATGAGCCCGGCCTCCTATAGCTCCTCCCACCGGACTCCACTGGTGTACAACACTGAACTAAACTCAGAAAAAAAATAAACGTCCCTTTTTCAGGACCCTGTCTTTCAAAGATAATTCGTAGAAATCCAAATAACTTCACAGATCTTCATTATAAAGGGTTTAATTAAACACTCTGCTTGTTCCTCTGCTTGTTCAGTGAACCATAAACAATTAATGAACATGCACCTGTGGAACGGTCATTAAGACACTAACAGCTTACAGACGGTAGGAAATTAAAAAAGTTCACAGTTATGAAAACTTAGGACACTGAAGAGGCCTTTCTACTGACTCTGAAAAACACCAAAACAAAGATGCCCAAGGTCCCTGCTCATCTGCGTGAACATGCCTTAGGCATGCTGCAAGGAGGCATGAGGACTGCAGATGTGGCTAGGGCAATACATTGCAATGTCCGTACTGTGAGACGCCTAAGACAGGGAGACAGGATGGACAGGTGATCGTCCTCACAGTGGTAGACTACGTGTAACAACACCTGCACAGGATTGGTACACCAGTGGAGTCCGGTGGGAGTGCTCTTCACTGACGAGTTGCGGTTTTGTCTCACCAGGGGTCATGGTCGGATTCGCGTTTATCGTTGAAGGAATGAGTTACACCTAGGCCTGTACTCTGGAGCGGGATCGATTTGGTGGTGGAGGGTCCATCATGGTCTGGGGTGGTGTGTCGCAGCATCATCGGACTGATGCTTGTTGTCATTGCAGGCAATCTCAATGCTGTGCGTTACAGGGAAGACATCCTCCTCCCTCATGTGGTACCCTTCCTGCAGGCTCATCTTAACATGACCCTCCAGCATGACAATGCCACCAGCCATACTGCTCGTTCTGTGCGTGATTTCCTGCAAGACAGGAATGTCAGTGTTCTGCCATGGCCAGTGAAGAGCCCGGATCTCAATCCCATTGAGCACGTCTGGGACCTGTTGGATTGGAGGGTGAGGGCTAGCCCCCTGGTGGCTCTTCTGCCTTGGTGGAAGAAGAGTGGGGTAACATCTCACAGTAAGAACTGGCAAATCTGGTCCATGAGGAGGAGATTCATTGCAGTACATAATGCAGCTTGTTGCCACACCAGATACTGACTGTTACTTTTGATTTTGAACCCCCCCCCCCCCCCCCTTTGTTCAGGGACACATTCAATTTCTGTTACTCACATGTCTGTTACTCAGTTGTTGAATCGTGTTATGTTCATAAATATTTACACGTTAAGTTTGCTGAAAATAAACACAGTTGACAGTGAGAGGACAGTTCTTTTTTGCTGAGTTTATTTAAGCCAAAGTTATCAGTGCGGAGTTGATGACATTTTAAAGAGCGTTGTCAAAGTAGAAAAAGACTCTCAGCCGAAGAGTGGAACATTTTAAAATTCAGGCACGTTACCATGACAACATAACCAAAAGAGCGAAAGATGGTGTGTGTTTTTTAAATTATTTTTTATTTATTTAAAAAAAATGTTTTGTGTGTATTACTTGCAACAAAGGTTTCGTCAGAAAGGCAATTCCTTTCAGAATCTCACTGTGTTTGTATTTTAAACTGGTCAATCCAGTCTGTCTGAGTCAGATTTGACCCACTATGCAAGCAGAGTACTGTATGACCCATAACATAGTCAGCGAATTTGAGAGAAACTTTCCATCACTCTAATGGTGGTAGGCGACATACAGGTTTAGTTGGAGACTGAGTTGAAATCAATGTCTTCCAGAAAATGAAGATAGGATAAAACAGATTCTCTCCTCCAGTACCTAGTGTGGGCAAAGGGGGGGCATGTGGTTTTGTCACTGTCTTGATCCCGTTTTACCACAGTTAAACACTGTGTCACTGTCTTGATCCCGTTTACCACAGTTAAACACTGTGTCACTGTCTTGATCCCGTTTACCACAGTTAAACACTGTGTCACTGTCTTGATCCCGTTTACCACAGTTAAACACTGTGTCACTGTCTTGATCCCGTTTACCACAGTTAAACACTGTGTCACTGTCTTGATCCCGTTTACCACAGTTAAACACTGTGTCACTGTCTTGATCCCGTTTACCACAGTTAAACACTGTCACTGTCTTGATCCCGTTTACCACAGTTAAACACTGTCACTGTCTTGATCCCGTTTACCACAGTTAAACACTGTCACTGTCTTGATCCCGTTTACCACAGTTAAACACTGTGTCACTGTCTTGAACCCGTTTACCACAGTTAAACACTGTGTCACTGTCTTGAACCTGTGAACTAAAGTTGAATTGAGATTGGCCCTTGAAATGCTCAAAGGAGGGTCAGGGAAATAAATGATAAAACAATATACTTTTTAGTTATTTTCATTAAACAAACACACAGTGATTTGAGACATACAGTGATGATAAAAATTTTAAAAAATAACTGCATGGGTTTTTTAACCACAGTTAAACACTTGGAACTGTTCCCTTGTGCTCGTCATTAGTTATGCCTTAGTATGTCATTTCAACCATGTTCATCTCACTGTGAAAGTCTGATTTTCTCACTTCAATTCAAACCATCGGATTTAGTTTCAATTGACAGGCTTCTGTTTCACATGTTAACTTTCACTTGTGAAAATCTGATATTCAGTTTCAAATGTAAAAAAACATTCACATTTTAGGGGGGGGAGCCGCCTTCCTCAAACCTATTGTATCAGTGATTAAGAGACTAACATCTTATGCTGAGCTAAAAGCACATAGAACATATAAAATCATCTTTCTATGCCTACTTCCTGATATTAGTGTTATTTAGGTCTACAAAGGCCCAGCATTGTCCTGGTCATTTATGATGTTCATGTGTGCTAAACTGTATATGCAGACTGGTCACAGACTAGACGTAACATAGTAAACTTAAACCCGGGAAACTGAAATGTAGTATGATAAATTATGTTTGGTATTGTTACTTAAAGAAAAAATGAAAGGAGGGTGGTTGGTTGGTGTGGATGGGTAGACTCATAACATGAACGTCTAGCAACCGAAAGGTTGTGTGTTTGAATCTCATCATGGACAACTTCAGAATTTTTTGTAATTAGCAACTTGGCAACAACTTATTACTTTTTTGCTGCTTTGCAATTACTTTGCATATTAGCAAATCCTTCCGTTAACCCTTTAACCGTAACCCCAAGCCTAGCTAATGTTAGAAACAGAGCCACTTAGCTAACCTTGATTGTAATCTGTAACATATCATACAAATTGTAATTAGTAACATACAAATGTAATGATTGACATCCACAAATGAATACATACCATACAAAATGTAAGATATACTAAATGGAGTGTCTCGGATTTACGTACAGAATAATACGAAATGCTGAGACCATGTTGGTATACGTGGAGATACCCTTACACCTGTCTTTCCCAATCTGTGAGCTTTGAATTTTCTACCTGCTAAATATGAATCTGTATACTGAAGAGTCTTCCCAGTTTCCCCCGCAAGAGATTTTTTGTGGTTGCCTGCTGCTCAGACTGAATCTAGCTCAACTCACTGGTCACCATGTCCATATCGTGTTTGAAATCTATAAGGGCTTTTCTGGGATATTGTGGGAAAATAATGGCAGTGTCTTGTCTAACTGTGCATGTAGTAACATGATACCAAGTCCCAAACGTCTCCAGCTACAGCTTCTCTCTCTGCTTGTAGTACCATCCCTATCCACCCAGCTGAAAGACACATCATTTGTGTGTTTGTGAATGAGAGTTTTCTTGCCAGTCAGGTTTGACTGGTTTTATTAGTGAGAGGAGCTGAGTTATCCTGCTATCCTAACTTAAAACCTCTGTGTGTTTGAGGAGAGGGAGAAGGCTCACACCACCATACCCTGTTACTGTTTCTCTCCACAATGTCTTCCACAAGGAAAAGTCACAATTTTATAAAGACATCTTACTCCCCTAAATGGAATCATTGTTATATGGCAGACAAATTCCTAAAATTTGAAACACCCTGCCTGGGACTGTTTGTACACTTTAATAAACAGCTGAGGTGACATTTGTGCAAGGTGACTGTTGTCACTTGAATGCATGTGCCGTAAGTTACTTTAATTGTGTAATTAAGTCAACCTTAATTACTTCATTACCCACTTGCTGCAATTAGCAATTTGCAGCCGAGATGTGACAAGGTGATAGTTTCATACCCAATAGGCAAAGGGTTGAGAAAGCGAGAGAGTCTGCTCATACACATTTCAACAGCGTCATTTCAACTGATGTGAATGAGACTTATCTGACAATGAGGTCAGTGGCGGTTGGTGCCATTTTACAACCTAGCCTAGAAATGCAAGTTTATAACGTCGGTGCACAGGTTGAGACAAATTGGAGTAATCAAGGTGACAGACAGTGAGGCATTCAATACCGCCTTGTAAACTCTTGCTTGCATCTAGCTGATCTGGGGTGTGATCATTAGTCCAAACAGTTGAAAAATGTTCTGTTTTGCAACTTAAACTAGAGTTCAGGTTGGTCCGTTTCATTACGATTTTCATTTTGCAACAGAATCGGCTGAATGAACACACCCCTGATCACCTTCACACACAGTTGACTTTCATAGCAGGCACATGCAGCATAGTCACTTTGCTCGTTGTCTAGTTCCTTCTGACATCAACACACTCTCCTCCTCTCACCTTTTCCCTTTACTTGTGGACTTCAGTGCACTACACAACAGCTGTTTGTGAACAGGTGGAAAAAAAACTCCAAGCCAAATGTTCATAGAGCACCGCTACACAACCTACATCATTGTCATCATATTAGCTAACGTCATAGTCAACATAGCTACTAGAACTAATGTAAACTCACTCACTTTTGTACATCGCCTTGGTCCGTACAACTGACCTTATTTTAGCGCCCCAAAATGAAATACTTCCAGATCAACTGTATTGTCAATACCATTGTAAAGCACAATTTCTCCCCTTTCCAACAGAATCAATTAGATGACCTAAACACTGCCCGTTTCTGCATAATTCAACAAGGCAATGAGCTCTTTTTAAAAATGGCGGGCGGGGAAGCGAAACTAGTGCGTGATAGTGAGAAGGAGAGATGTTGTGTGGGGAAAATAGCTTTTTTTTCACTCGAGCTGTCCAACTTATCACCTTATTGCCTCTAAAATGTAAATAAAACACTATAAAGAGTTGAAGGTTTGTGTCGAATTTGAATCGGATTTTGAGGGCGGTACTAAAGTGATCTTCAGAAGTAAACAGCGGCTTTGAGAATGATGATCGCATGCAATGATGACGCAAAAAATGACTAGGTTTCCCCCCTTACCCCCGTCACTGTCCATTTATTGTTTTTAAAGGATGAGAGAAGTGCTACACCTGGTGGAGAGCGATTGTAAGACAAATAGTTTCTTTATGCGTGCTGTACGTTACGGCATGACACTTCACGATGTAATGGAGGGTCAGTTTAAAAAAACTTTTCTCCAATACTATAGAGCCATTACCATGTCGATCAACGCTTGAATAGAAATGTAGTTCATACCCCAGATTTTGAAGTCAACACAGTCGCTACAGTCCCATTAGTTTTCTTTGCAGCGTTGTTTGAATGTTGCGGTTGCGCACATTTGTACGGAATGGGGTGAGTTTACGTTCACGTGTTAGTAAACCCACAAACCAATCCATGTGTACAATCACGCAGTACAGTGTATAGCAGTTACACCGGCGGGCCCTGGTGGCAATAAATTAATACAACCGAAAGCTTACCTTGAGTTGGAAGAGTTGCGGTGTTGGATAGCCAGTTAGCTAACATAAATAGCATCCTCTCTGTTTGAGTCAGGTTGTTGTTTAGGCTAAAATAGTTGCATTAGCTAGCTAAGTAAGTGAAATGTAAACTAAGAAGAAAAAAATTAAATGAAAACATATATTAAAGAAATTAATTAAACTGTTCTTTCTTTCTCTTTGAGTCAACTAATGACCACAGTTTAAGCTCTCCAGTGCCAGTTAGCTGTAGCTTATGCTTTCAGTACTAGATTCATTCTCTGATCCTTTTGATTGCATGGACAACATGTCAATTCTTGCTGCAAGAGCTCAGATAGGTTGGACGACATTTCCGGAAGTCATCATAATTACTGTGTAAGTTTATTGAAGGGGTTGAGAACCATGAGCCTCTAAGTTTTGTATTGAAGTCAATGTACCCAGAGGAGGTCGGAAACTAACTTTCCTCTGGCTACACCATGGTGCTACCCTAGAGAGTGCTGTAGACCTTCATTGCAAAACAGTATGTTTTAATCAGTAATTTGGTGACGTGAATATACACTGCTCAAAAAAATAAAGGGAACACTAAAATAACACATCCTAGATCTGAATGAATGAAATATTCTTATTAAATACTTTTTTCTTTACATAGTTGAATGTGCTGACAACAAAATCACACCAAAATTATCAATGGAAATCAAATTTATCAACCCATGGATGTCTGGATTTGGAGTCACACTCAAAAATAAAGTGGAAAACCACACTACAGGCTGATCCAACTTTGATGTAATGTCCTTAAAACAAATCAAAACGAGTCTCAGTAGTGTGTGTGGCCTCCACGTGCCTGTATGACCTCCCTACAACACCTGGGAATGCTCCTGATGAGGTGGCGGATGGTCTCCTGAGGGATCTCCTCCCAGACCTGGACTAAAGCATCTGCCAAATCCTGGACAGTCTGTGGTGCAATGTGGCGTTGGTGGATGGAGCGAGACATGATGTCTCAGATGTGCTCAATTGGATTCAGATCTGGGGAACGGGCGGGCCAGTCCATAGCATCAATGCCTTCCTCTTGCAGGAACTGCTGACACACTCCAGCCACATGAGGTCTAGCATTGTCTTGCATTAGGAGGAACCCAGGGCCAACCGCACCAGCATATGGTCTCACAAGGGGTCTGAGGATCTCATCTCGGTACCTAATGGCAGTCAGGCTACCTCTGGCGAGCACATGGAGGGCTGTGCCACCCCACACCATGACTGACCCACCGCCAAACCGGTCATGCTGGAGGATGTTGCAGGCAGCAGAACGTTCTCCACGGCGTCTCCAGACTTTGTCACGTCTGTCACATGTGCTCAGTGTGAACCTGCTTTCATCTGTGAAGAGCACAGTGCACCAGTGGGGATTTTGCCAATCTTGGTGTTCTCTGGCAAATGCCAAACATCCTGCACGGTGTTGGGCTGTAAGCACAACCCCCACCTGTGGACGTCGGGCCCTCATACCACTCCCATAGAGTCTGTTTCTGACCGTTTGAGCAGACGCATGCACATTTGAGGGCTCTGGCAGTACTTCTCCTGCTCCTCCTTGCACAAAGGCGGAGATGGCGGTCCTGCTGCTGGGTTGTTGCCCTCCTACAGCCTCCTCCACGTCTCCTGATGTACTGGCCTGTCTCCTGGTAGCGCCTCCATGCTCTGGACACTACGCTGACAGACACAGCAAACCTTCTTGCCACAGGTCGCATTGATGTGCCATCCTGGATGAGCTGCACTACCTGAGCCACTTGTGTGGGTTGTAGACTCCGTCTCATGCTACCACTAGAGTGAAAGCACCGCCAGCATTCAAAAGTGACCAAAACATCAGCCAGGAAGCATAGGAACTGAGAAGTGGTCTTTGGTCACTACCTGCAGAACCACTCCTTTATTGGGGGTGTCTTGCTAATTGCCTATAATTTCCACCTGTTGTCTATTCCATTTGCACAGCATGAAATTTATTGTCAATCAGTGTTGCTTCCTAAGTGGACAGTTTGATTTCACAGAAGTGTGATTGACTTGGAGTTACATTGTGTTGTTTAAGTGTTCCCTTTATTTTTTTTGAGCAGTGTATTTAGCATAGTTTCATCTAAAAATTACAACTTTATCTTTCATTATTAAAACAATTCTTGAAATTTCTTGAGTAGGATGGACCACCTCTAAGGAGCCTCCACTGAATGAGATGTATGTTTTAGTTAACACTCAATTAAGGGTGTGTGTGTGTGTGTGTGTGTGTGTGTGTGTGTGGCTTATTGCTCTCAACTATGTAGCCGTCTGACTGTTTACCCTGGCACATATATAATAGTGATGGTTAACAATTAACCAAGATGAGGCACATGACCCCCAGACGACAACCATTGATGTCGTCTGGGGGACACCTTTTTTTAATGTGATATAATGATATGCTTAATAGAGGCTTTGACTGGGTCCTCATTGCTCCTCAGATATGCTTAGATGTGACTAATATCTTGAGGTAGATGTTTATGATATTTTTCAAGTACACATGTATTTGAGTAATACTGAATGTGTCTTGTCTCCTCTTGTTAACAAACTGCTCAGCTCAAGGACTCCAATAGTGTGAGTGTAAACTTTGAACCTGTATCCATTGGAAATGACTAAACAGCCCAACCCAGCAACTGTTTGCAAACACTTGAATAATCTGCTCGATACTGTTCAAAGAAACTCCCTGCTTTCTCTTATTGCTCCTTTATACAACAAGCTATCCATCCATAATCTTTCACAACAGCCTGGATTTAGCATAACTATTAGTCTGTTGGTGTGATAGTTGAGATTGTGTCCGGATTAGGGTTGCAAAGGGTCTGAAACTTTCTGGTAAATTTCCAGAATTTTTCAGGACATTTTCCATGGAAAGTTAAGCCCCGGTCTTTGGGGAATTTTGCTTAAATTCATTGAAATTAGCTTATAACATTGAGGCTTATTTGTGGGATACACAAGGCAATTCTAGGTCTTGTGACATATTTTGGTTAAACTATCCCCAATTCAATGGAATTGCAAACCTCTGCATGCACAGTGCATTCTTCCATCACATGTACAGCTGATTTTCAAGATCTTGCAGACTGAGATGCTATTGAGCCCACACTACTTCACTCTCTGAGCCAAGGACTACATGCTTTCTGGTAAGTTTTAATTACAATACTGGGTGGGGTGAATATATTTTATGACATACACCATTTTCTGGTTAAATAGTAGCCTACAGCAAAGTGTGTTTTTAAATCAATTCTAACTTGTTAACAATTTCTGCTAGTTAGTTTTTTGATACCATGTGGGTTTTAGCTTACTTGAGCCAGCTAACTGAGGAGTGTTAATTCACCTATTTCCATACATGTTTCATTTTAAAACATTCTTACGAAGGAGTTGTTTTAATCTAACTGCTTAAATATTTATCTGTACATGGAATTGTTTTTACTAATTTTCTAATCTTTACAGGAAAATCCTCCTGGAATCAGAAGTTTTTTTGACAATGGAGGAATGTAGTCAGAGAAATACTGATGAATGTCTTGCTAGAGCTGTGTATGCAACTGGTTCACCTCTGATGCTCACAGGCAATGTGTATTGGAAGAGATTTCTGAATGTTCTTCGCCCAGCATACACCCCAGCAACCATGCATGCTTTATCTACTCATTTTCTGAATGCAGAGTTCAACAGAATTCAAGTGAAGGTCAAGCAAATCATAGAGAAAGCAGACTGTATTGCAATCATCTCTGATTGGTGGTCTAATGTTTGTGGGCAAGGAATAATTAACTACATAATCTCCGCCCCTCAACCAGTATTCTACAAGAGCAGGGACAACAAACACACCAGTCTCTACATTGCAGATGAGCTGAAGACAGTCATCAATTACCTTGGACCACAGAAGGTATTTGCACTGGTGACAGACAATGCTGCGAACATGAAGGCTGCTTGGTCTAAAGTGGGGGAGTCCTACCCTCACAGTACACCCATTGGCTCTGCAGCTCATGCATCGAATCTGCTCCTCAAGGACATCATGGCACTGAAAACAATGGATACACTCTACAAGAGAGCCAAGGAAATTGTTAGGTATGTGAAGGGTCATGAAGTTATAGCAGCAACCTACCTCACCTACCTCACAAAAATAAGAGCACCACATTGAAGCTGCCCTGCAACATCCATTGGGGTGGTGTTGTCATCAGGTTTGACAGTCTCCTGGAGGGGAAGGAGTCTCCAAGAAATGGCCATAGCAGTCTGCAGATATGGACAGCTCCATCAAGAAGATCCTCCTGGATGATGTATTTTGGGAGGGAGTGGTAAACAGCCTGAAATCAAAAGCAGTAGCCATTGCATGGATTAAGGGAGGAAATGTCATCCTGTCTGATGTTCACTTCACTGTTGCAACAAGCAGAGGATACTGCAGTTCTGAAATGCATCAAATAGCGTGAAGACTTCTGCCTGAAGCTCATACACTCCACAGCTTTCATGTTGGACCCCAAGTATGCTGGCAAGAGCATCCTGTCTGGTGCAGAGATCAACAAGGCCTATGGTGTCATAACTACCATTTCTCGCCACCTTGGCCTGGATGAGGGCATGGTTCTTGGCAGTCTGGCGAAGTAGACTTCCAAGCAAGGGCTTTGGATGGAGATGTAATATGGCAGTCGTGCCAACATATCTCATCAGCCACCTGGTGGAAGGGACTTTGTGGATCTTAGGCTCTTTCCCCTGTTGCCTTCATCATCCTCCAAATCCCATCAACATCAGCCGCCTCAGGGCGCCACTGGTCCTTGTTTGGGAACACACACACCAAAGCATGCAATAGGCTGACCAATACAAGGGTTGAAAGATTGGTAGCCATCCGGGAAAATGTCAGTCTTTATGAACCTGACAAGGAGCCATCTTCAACAAGGTTGGAAAATGACAGTGAAGATGAGGCCTCAGTCTGATTTTCAAGAGGTGGACATTGAGGAGGTCCAAGGAGAAGACATGGAAGCCTGAGAGGAAGACAACCAAAGCTATAGTTTCTAGACTATCATTTTACAGATGAATGTTGAAAATGTTTTGGGGAGATACGATGAATCATTGGGGATCATTCAATATTCCCTTTCTTTTGTTGTTCAGGGAAATCATCCCATGTGAAGAATCAACTCAATTAAAGTTCAATTCGTAACTAAATTGTCTTTTTATTTAATCATTTGAAATGATGTCTACTTATAAGGTAAAAGGTTTATGTTTCTGTCTCCATATGATATGGTAAATATATACAATGTAAAAAAACATCGACATTTAAATGGTATTAATATGAATTTGCATATATTCCTGTTAATTCCCACGGAAAGTTTCCACCTCTGAATATTCCCCAAAATGTGCAACCCTAGTCCTGATCACTGTTTTTTTTGCCAGTTACTCATCCCACTCATTATCAGAACTGCTCTCTGGATATGAGAGGCACTAGCCTGTTATGTGGTGGGTTAGCTACAGTTTAAGTCGGAAGTTTACATACACCTTAGCCAAATACATTTAAACTCAGTTTTTCACAATTCCTGACATTTAATCCTACAGGAAAAATTCCCTGTTTTAGGTCAGTTAGGATCACCACTTTATTTTAAGAATGTGAAATGTCAGAATAATAGCTGAGAGAATGATTTATTTCAGCTTTAATTTCTTTATAACTTTCCCAGTGGGTCAGAAGTTTACAAACACTCAATGAGTATTTGGTAGCATTGCCTTTAAATTGTTTAACTTGGGTCAAACGTTTCAGGTAGCCTTCCACAAGCTTCCCACAATAAGTTGGGTGAATTTTGGCCCATTCCTCTTGACAGAGCTGGTGTAACTGAGTCAGGTTTGTAGGCCTCCTTGCTCGCACACACTTTTTCAGTTCTGCCCACAAATTGTCTATAGGTTTGAGGTCAGGGCTTTGTGATGGCCACTCCAGTACCTTAAGTTTGTTGTCCTTATTAAGCCATTTTGCCACAACTTTGGAAGTATGCTTTGGGTCATTGTCCATTTGGAAGACCCATTTGCGACCAAGCTTTAACTGATGTCTTGAGATGCTGCTTCAGTATATCCACATAATTTTCCTCCCTTATGAAGCCATCTAGTTTGTCAAGTGCACCAGTCCCTCCTGCAGCAAAGCACCCCACAACATGATGCTGTCACCCCCGTGCTTCACAGTTGGGATGGTGTTCTTCGGCTTGCAAGCATCCCCCTTTCTCCTCCAAACATAACGATGGTCATTATGGCCAAACAGTTCTATTTTTGTTTCATCAGACCAGAGGACATTTCTCCAAAAAGTACGATCTTTGTCCCCATGTGCAGTTGCAGACTGTTTTGACCTGAAAATGTTGTCTGTCCCTGCTGGCTTGTCATTTAATTGCATGGCTTTTAAAATGATATCACCCAGTTATCTCACTGTGGTACTCATGTATCACTCCCCTTAAACAGTCTCTTTTACTACAGAGTTTTCTGAGCTGATCAACTCTCTTTGTCCTACCCTCTTCAATGTTGTTATCCCAGGTCAGGTATTCTCAAACTGGGGTATGCGTACCCCCAAGGGTACGTGCAATGCCGTTGGGGGTACGCCAAGTACAAATGTGATTCACATTTAAAATTTAAATAATTTTTTTAATTAAACTTTTTTTCTTCACATTTTCAAACAGTCCATTTATATTTTCCAACGGGACTGTCCATTTGGGTCAGGTTTTTTTCTCGCCTGAGTAACCTCATTTCACTGCCAAAAATAAAATGAAACCATCTAGTGTTCAGTGAAATAACACAGTGTCAAATACAGGTAGCCTAGTCAAATAATTAACATTCAATTACGTTAACCGTTACTCTCTTGTGGGAATTCCACTAACGGTCCGCATGTAGCAAAGCTGCTGCTCATGTTGGTATCTGTACTGATGGCGCAAAAGCCATGACAGGGAGACATAGTGGAGTGGTAACGCTCATGCAAACAGTTTCTTTTGATGTCACTTAGGTACACTGCAGCATCCACTGAGAGGCTCTTGCTGCCAAGGGAAGGCCTGACAGCTTGAAAGACGTTTTGGACACTACAGTGAAAATGGTTAACTTTGATAAAGCAAGGTCCCTAAACTCTTGTGTATTTTCTGCACTATGCAATGTAATGGGCAGCGACCATGTAACACTTTTACAACATTACATTTACATTTAAGTCATTTAGCAGACGCTCTTATCCAGAGCGACTTACAAATTGGTGCGTTCACCTTAAGACATCCAGTGGAACAGCCACTTTACAATAGTGCATCTAAATCTTTTAAGGGGGGTGAGAAGGATACTTTATCCTATCCTAGGTATTCCTGAAAGAGGTGGGGTTTCAGGTGTCTCCGGAAGGTGGTGATTGACTCCGCTGTCCTGGCGTCGTGAGGGAGTTTGTTCCACCATTGGGGGGCCAGAGCAGCGAACAGTTTTGACTGGGCTGCGCGGGAACTGTACTTCCTCAGTGGTAGGGAGGCGAGCAGGCCAGAGGTGGATGAACGCAGTGCCCTTGTTTGGGTGTAGGGCCTGATCAAAGCCTGGAGGTACTGAGGTGCCGTTCCCCTCACAGCTCCGTAGGCAAGCACCATGGTCTTGTAGCGGATGCGAGCTTCAACTGGAAGCCAGTGGAGAGAGCGGAGGAGCGGGGTGACGTGAGAGAACTTGGGAAGGTTGAACACCAGACGGGCTGCGGCGTTCTGGATGAGTTGTAGGGGTTTAATGGCACAGGCAGGGAGCCCAGCCAACAGCGAGTTGCAGTAATCCAGACGGGAGATGACAAGTGCCTGGATTAGGACCTGCGCCGCTTCCTGTGTGAGGCAGGGTCGTACTCTGCGGATGTTGTAGAGCATGAACCTACAGGAACGGGCCACCGCCTTGATGTTAGTTGAGAACGACAGGGTGTTGTCCAGGATCACGCCAAGGTTCTTAGCGCTCTGGGAGGAGGACACAATGGAGTTGTCAACCGTGATGGCGAGATCATGGAACGGGCAGTCCTTCCCCGGGAGGAAGAGCAGCTCCGTCTTGCCGAGGTTCAGCTTGAGGTGGTGATCCGTCATCCACACTGATATGTCTGCCAGACATGCAGAGATGCGATTCGCCACCTGGTCATCAGAAGGGGGAAAGGAGAAGATTAATTGTGTGTCGTCTGCATAGCAATGATAGGAGAGACCATGTGAGGTTATGACAGAGCCAAGTGACTTGGTGTATAGCGAGAATAGGAGAGGGCCTAGAACAGAGCCCTGGGGACGCCAGTGGTGAGAGCGCGTGGTGAGGAGACAGATTCTCGCCACGTCACCTGGTAGGAGCGACCTGTCAGGTAGGACGCAATCCAAGCGTGGGCGCGCCGGAGATGCCCAACTCGGAGAGGGTGGAGAGGAGGATCTGATGGTTCACAGTATCGAAGGCAGCCGATAGGTCTAGAAGGATGAGAGCAGAGGAGAGAGAGTTAGCTTTAGCAGTGCGGAGCGCCTCCGTGATACAGAGGAGAGCAGTCTCAGTTGAATGACTAGTCTTGAAACCTGACTGATTTGGATCAAGAAGGTCATTCTGAGAGAGATAGCGGGAGAGCTGGCCAAGGACGGCACGTTCAAGAGTTTTGGAGAGAAAAGAAAGAAGGGATACTGGTCTGTAGTTGTTGACATCGGAGGGATCGAGTGTAGGTTTTTTTCAGAAGGGGTGCAACTCTCGCTCTCTTGAAGACGGAAGGGACGTAGCCAGCGGTCAGGGATGAGTTGATGAGCGGGTGAGGTAAGGGAGAAGGTCTCCGGAAATGGTCTGGAGAAGAGAGGAGGGATAGGATCAAGCGGGCAGGTTGTTGGGCGGCCGGCCGTCACAAGACGCGAGATTTCATCTGGAGAGAGAGGGAGAAAGAGGTCAGAGCACAGGGTAGGGCAGTGTGAGCAGAACCAGCGGTGTCGTTTGACTTAGCAAACGAGGATCGGATGTCGTCGATCTTCTTTTCAAAATGGTTGACGAAGTCATCTGCAGAGAGGGGAGGAGGGGGAGGAGGATTCAGGAGGGAGGAGAAGGTGGCAAAAGCTTTCCTAGGGTTAGAGGCAGATGCTTGGAATTTAGAGTGGTAGAAAGTGGCTTTAGCAGCAGAGACAGAAGAGGAAAATGTAGAGAGGAGGGAGTGAAAGGATGCCAGGTCCGCAGGGAGGCGAGTTTTCCTCCATTTCCGCTCGGCTGCCCGGAGCCCTGTTCTGTGAGCTCGCAATGAGTCGTCGAGCCACGGAGCGGGAGGGGAGGACCGAGCCGGCCTGGAGGATAGGGGACATAGAGAGTCAAAGGATGCAGAAAGGGAGGAGAGGAGGGTTGAGGAGGCAGAATCAGGAGATAGGTTGGAGAAGGTTTGAGCAGAGGGAAGAGATGATAGGATGGAAGAGGAGAGAGTAGCGGGGGAGAGAGAGCGAAGGTTGGGACGGCGCGATACCATCCGAGTAGGGGCAGTGTGGGAAGTGTTGGATGAGAGGGAAAAGGATACAAGGTAGTGGTCGGAGACTTGGAGGGGAGTTGCAATGAGGTTAGTGGAAGAACAGCATCTAGTAAAGATGAGGTCGAGTGTATTGCCTGCCTTGTGAGTAGGGGGGGAAGGTGAGAGGGTGAGGTCAAAAGAGGAGAGGAGTGGAAAGAAGGAGGCAGAGAGGGATGAGTCAAAGGTAGACGTGGGGAGGTTAAAGTCGCCCAGAACTGTGAGAGGTGAGCCGTTTCCTTTTACTGACCATAATTTTCACTTGTCTGACCGCTTGCATGATGACGAGTTTCTCACACGACTGGCATATATATGGGTGATGTTTGTTCTTCCTGAATGATCAGAATCTAGGATTACAGGGACTCTCCGCAACTCTCCGCAACTATATTCAATGTGCGGGATAAAATTGAGGCTATGATAAGAAGTTGTAGCTCTTCTCTGTCTGCATTAACAAGGACAACACACAGGTCTTTACATCATTGTACGATTTTTTTGTGTGCAAATGAACTCAAGCTTACGGACAATGTCAAATGTGATATAGCGAAGCACCTGAGTGAGTTGGGAGAGCAATTACACAGGTACTTTCCCGAAACGGATGGCACAAACTGGATTCTTTATCCCTTTCATGCCCTGCCTCCAGTCCACTTACAGATATCTGAACAAGAGAGCCTCATCAAAATTGCAACAAGCGGTTCTGTGAAAATTGAATCAGAAGCCACTGCCAGATTTCTGGATTGGGCTGCGCTCAGAGTATCCTGCCTTGGAAAATCACGCTGTTAAGAAACTGATGCCCTTTGCAAAGATGTACCTATGTGAGAGTGGATTCTCGGCCCTCACTAGCATGAAACTAAATATAGGCACAGACTGTGTAGAAAAAGACTGAGACTCTCACCAATACAACCCAACATTGTAGAGTTATGTGCATCCTTTCAAGCACACCTTTCTTGTTAACTTGTGGTGAGTTATTCACAATGTTTGATGAACGAATAAGGTTTTATATGTAAGATGGTTAAATAAAGAGCAAGATTATTGATTAATATATTATTTGTGCCCTGGTCCTATAAGAGCTCTTTGTCACTTCCCACGAGCTGGGTTGTGACAACTCACATACATTCATTAAATCTAAGAATGAATCGTATAGTGTGTGTGTGTGGCAGGCTTACAATGATGGCAAAAAACAACATTATGAGAGTGCGCTAACCTTTGGTGCTAGAGGGGGTATGCAGCTGGAGGTTGAATGTTTTGAAGGGGTACAGGACTATGAAAAGTTTGGGATCCACTGTCCTAGGTGATTTCAACATTCACATTGATTCATCAAACTGTTCCTCTGCTACGGACTTCCTGAACATGCTTGACTGTCTCAATCTGGTACAGCATGTCAACATCTCCACACACAATCATGAGCAAACACTAGACCTCATCACTGGAGAAGTCCCGGCCTCATACCTGGATGTACATGAGATGGGTGTACCTGGCCATGAAAATGTCTGAGTACCCCTGCAATTCAGCTCCGTACCAAGCACACTATTAAATTCAGAAACATTCATTCCCTTGACACATCCTAATTTGGGGACAGGTTGAAACACATGAAACATTCATGGACATATAGCTTGCTGTTGCTAGCGAATTTGTCTTGGCATATAAATATTGGGTTGTTATTTTAACTGAAATGCAAATGTACTTTTTTTTCTGGATCTTTGTAGAATGTTGAGTCACACGCAATAGTATGTTCTCTACTTCGACATTTAATCCACTGATAAAAGGGGAAATGAATAGTTTCTAGTAACCACACCTCCTTCAGTAGTATTCCTTATCTTCTTCTGTGGACTTTATATTTCAGTTGGAAACAACCGAGTGTGGACCTAGTGGCAACTACACTTCAGTCACACTTCGGTGCTAACCAGCTTTGAGGCTCTATGTTAGGTCCTATCCTCTTCCTGCTCTACATGCTTCCGCTTGGCCAGATTGTCAGACTACACAGTGTCCAATTCCAGTGCTAAGCAGACTACAGGTGTACATTAAAACAAAGCCTGACACAATATCTGCTCTGTCAACATTGTCTGGAAGAGGTCAAATCTTGGATGCAGAACAACTTCCCACAAATCAATAGCAGCAAGACCCCCCAGCAGATCACCAACTCCTGCAGCATCCGCCCTGTCATAGATGGCCACGTCATCCCCTTCATTTGAAGGTGAAATTTGACCCTGCGGTCTCCTTTTACTTGCCACATTGATTTGCCACATTGATCACGTCTGAAAAACGTTCTTCAGGTGAAAGAATAACATCTCCCGCCTAAGTCTCTCTCTCACCACATCGGTGCAAAGCTAATCCATGCATTAATTTTCTCCAGAATTGATTATGAGAATGCAGTACTTGGGGGGGCCTGCCTGAAAATTCAATTCATAAACTACATCCAAAACAGTGCCGCAAGGATTCTGACACAAACAAAAAAGTCTGCCCATATCACCCCATCCTTGCTGATCTCCATTGCCTACCTGTTCTTAAATAAAATTGACTATAGAATGTATTATTATTAGAGGGTAAGTGAAACCATCTCGTAACACACTCATAACTTGAGCTACTGTATGTCATTTACCTTCAGAAATGAGCATGGGTTTCTTATTGGCATATTCACCTGACATTTTACAAGAATGAATGAAGAATTCAAAAGTAATTGTTGAATAGTAAATGATGGCATGTTCAGTTGTTGCATATTGTCATGACGTTGGCCTGGGGGTAGGTTTATGACAGTCATAAATACCTTTTCCCCCTTCTTCCTCTCTACCCTACTGATGTGACATTTGAAAATCCCTTGGTTAACATAGAGATTCCCCCCATCAGAAGGTGGGGGGAAATGAACTATATTCTTGTAATCCGACCAATTGAATTTATGCGGTGGTATTTAATGAATATGATGTCAGTTCGGTTGTCATCTGAGACATTCTCATCGATGATAGGATGACATAAACTCTACAGTGGAAAGTCTGCACATCGTAGTTATCGGAATTGTTATCGGAATTGTTGTTCAATTTAAATGTTTGAATATAAAATTATTGGTGAAGAGATTAAATGTAATTTTAGCTTCCACATGAGAGATTTGGGTTTTCATAAGGTTAGGGCTCTGCTCAATCAGTAGCCAGCCCCTGTGAAGAGACCTGGGTTATAAAACTTTTCAAACACACCCTTCTCGCTCCACTATATAAAGCCTTGACGAAAATGTAACCTCCGGTTTCAAGTACGTGAGGTCTGCAACCTCTGCGTTAAAAGGACTAACATGTCAACTACAGAACTAAGCCAACCTTAGCGTGAGCTTTGGTTGCGAATGGTATGAACTTTGAACTCTTATTCACTACACAAGTGATCCATCCTAGCCATTGAGATGGCAACAGCAGCTGCAAACGTGGGCTAGGAAAGAACAGACAGTGTATCCCGTCTACCACACAACGACGTTACTAGAACGTATATAATTTACCACCAGAGACATTCTTCAAAGGACTTGGTTGGGCAACACGGCCTTCCATCTACCACCAACCTACCGAAGCGCAGCTCAGAGTAAATATTTATTCCATTTTCCTTTTCCCAAATGGGCAGTAATTTAGAATGCATAAGATACCGTATTTACAATAGAGACATCGCTTCTCCCTTTGTTCCTCAGTCTTCCCGCTCTTTCACTCAAACCAATCGCCCTTTTCTTTGTGTAACCAGCTGTCATATCTGTTCCACCCGCCAGGGACGTTTTCCTTTAGGACGTAATTTGTAATCAAGGTATGATTCATTCTGTGTATATGTAATTCTGTGTGATCAGTTAGGTATTTAGTAAATAAATAATTAAACACAATTTTGTATTGCTGATTCAACTTGTTAGCCAGGGTTTGTGAAGATAACCAAGAATGTACAACTTTCAGATGAGACTGAAATAAGGTGACGATTAATATTGACTGCTATTGATGTAAAATATTACTAGGTCTTTAAGAGTTTATTCGGAAGACACGACAATATACTGTACTTTGTTGCTTTGTTTTAAATAGTCAACACTTTTAAACGCATGCCATTGTGTAACAAGCTGAGGCATGCCTCACTGCCTGGTCGTATTAATTGTACAAACTCCTCATGTCATATATCACCAAGCTTGACAGCCTGGCTATCTAAGGATCTAGTTATCCCTCACCTCTCTGTAATTTTCACCCACTTAGTTTTTAGGACAACCTAGAATATACAGTGCCTTGCGAAAGTATTCGGCCCCCTTGAACTTTGCAACCTTTTGCCACATTTCAGGCTTCAAACATAAAGATATAAAACTGTATTTTTTTGTGAAGAATCAACAACAAGTGGGACACAATCATGAAGTGGAACGACATTTATTGGATATTTCAGACTTTTTTAACAAATCAAAAACTGAAAAATTGGGCGTGCAAAATTATTCAGCCCCCTTAAGTTAATACTTTGTAGCGCCACCTTTTGCTGCGATTACAGCTGTAAGTCGCTTGGGGTATGTCTCTATCAGTTTTGCACATCGAGATACTGACATTTTTCCCATTCCTCCTTGCAAAACAGCTCGAGCTCAGTGAGGTTTGATGGAGAGCATTTGTGAACAGCAGTTTTCAGTTCTTTCCACAGATTCTCGATTGGATTCAGGTCTGGACTTTGACTTGGCCATTCTAACACCTGGATATGTTTATTTTTGAACCACTCCATTGTAGATTTTGCTTTATGTTTTGGATCATTGTCTTGTTGGAAGACAAATCTCTGTCCCAGTCTCAGGTCTTTTGCAGACTCCATCAGGTTTTCTTCCAGAATGGTCCTGTATTTGGCTCCATCCATCTTCCCATCAATTTTATCTTCCCTGTCCCTGCTGAAGAAAAGCAGGCCCAAACCATGATGCTGCCACCACCATGTTTGACAGTGGGGATGGTGTGTTCAGGGTGATGAGCTGTGTTGCTTTTACGCCAAACATAACGTTTTGCATTGCCAAAAAGTTCAATTTTGGTTTCATCTGACCAGAGCACCTTCTTCCACATGTTTGGTGTGTCTCCCAGGTGGCTTGTGGCAAACTTTAAACGACACTTTTTATGGAAATCTTTAAGAAATGGCTTTCTTCTTGCCACTCTTCCATAAAGGCCAGATTTGTGCAATATACGACTGATTGTTGTCCTATGGACAGAGTCTCCCACCTCAGCTGTAGATCTCTGCAGTTCATCCAGAGTGATCATGGGCCTCTTGGCTGCATCTCTGATCAGTCTTCTCCTTGTCTGAGCTGAAAGTTTAGAGGGACGGCCAGGTCTTGGTAGATTTGCAATATTATCGCTTGCACAGTGCTCCTTGGGATGTTTAAAGCTTGGGAAATCTTTTTGTATCCAAATCCGGCTTTAAACTTCTTCACAACAGTATCTCGGACCTGCCTGGTGTGTTCCTTGTTCTTCATGATGCTCTCTGCGCTTTTAACGGACCTCTGAGACTATCACAGTGCAGGTGCATTTATACGGAGACTTGATTACACACAGGTGGATTGTATTTATCATCATTAGTCATTTAGGTCAACATTGGATCATTCAGAGATCCTCACTGAACTTCTGGAGAGAGTTTTCTGCACTGAAAGTAAAGGGGCTGAATAATTTTGCACGCCCAATTTTTCAGTTTTTGATTTGTTGAAAAAGTTTGAAATATCCAATAAATGTCGTTCCACTTCATGATTGTGTCCCACTTGTTGTTGATTCTTCACAAAAAAATACAGTTTTATATCTTTATGTTTGAAGCCTGAAATGTGGCAAAAGGTCGCAAAGTTCAAGGGGGCCGAATACTTTCGCAAGGCACTGTAGATGATCAGCTAATAGTACTCCACTTTGAGGAGATTCCCTGGTCCTGAGTACCAACCCACACATTCATGTAATGTGCCCTTAAACATAAAAGTATGGACATTGAAACCAGTAGATAATGATAGCTCTGACGTCATCTACATATTCCTATGGAAAATGCTGCATGAAGCCGGAGTATTTGAATTTGAAGTGTGTCATATCGCTGAATGGGGCTGATTTAGAGCCCCGCAGTGGAGGCGTTATAATACCGAGTGGTCAAACAGGGAAATGGTTCCAAATGTTTTTCCACCATTAATTTTTCCCATAGTGGATTTTACAAGCACTTAAAATAAGGTCTGTGTTTGGTATAGGCTTACTCTGGTGTGAAGTATTGATAACCGTGTAAATCTAGGTGACTTTTATCAATATATCCGCCTCTATTTACTCTCCATATTCGAAAATGTTAATTAGCGTGAAAGTAGACATTCAAAACTAGAAATGACTGCAAGCCCCTGCACATAATCTCTAGTTGATACAGTAGTACCTTTGCTAACAGGTATTGTGTCAATTTTAAACATGCACAAGACTGTTCACAGAATTGTCCTTTTAAAAAAATGTGTTACTAATTACTACATTTAGCTAACATTAGATAGTTAATCCAGAGATTCTACCTTTGCCTGGATTCGGCAGTCTCTTCCAGATCCTCTTGGCATTTGTAGTTCTTTATGACAGCCACATTAGCAGCTAATTTGCATGTACTTTTGGGGGGTAAATACAGTTGGCTGTATTGATAAAAGTCACTTTGTTCAAGAGAGATTTACACGGTTATCAAAATGTTATGCCAGGGTTGTTTCCAAAATAACATAAATAATAAAACCTTAACTGACATGGCTCCCGAGTGGCACATCGGTCTAAGGCACTGCATCTCAGTGCAAGAGGTGTCACTACAGTCCTTGGTTCGAATCCAGGCTGTATCACATCTGGAGCGGCGCACAATTGGCCCAGCGTCGTCCGGGTTTGGCCGGGGTAGGCCGACATTGTAAATAAGTATTTGTTCTTAACTGACTTGCCTGGTTAAATTAAAAATAAATAAATGGGCTTGTTGATCTGGACACTTCTGACAAGTTATAAATGGCTCTTGAAGGCATGCAATGACTAACATGACAAGAGGAACTAATGGTGCACTTTTGAAATTGCACTTTGTGCATTCTATTATTACTTTGAAGAGTGAATAATAATAATCTGAAGTACAGCCATGAGGATGTGCAGAAACAAATAACCTGCCATGATTAGCCACAGACAAATCTTAACCACATAATATCCCCATGGTAACATTATATTGTGAATAGGTTGCCTTCATGGATATCCTGACCATGTTTTCAATTTGATTTGTAGCTCACAATCCCTTTCATTGTCTCTTGTTGTTCCACAGACGGCGAGGGAGAGGAAGAAGACAGTGGATGAGGAGACTTCACCCATTAGCAAATGCAGTCAAGTCAACCTGGACACGGTGAGAGAAAAACACAACCAGAGAAGGAGAGTGGGAGAGAATCAGAAAGAAAACCGGAAGAAAAAAGACCAAGATCAGGCTAAGGGACATCATCTAGATCTTCCCAACCACTGCATCAGACCAGCCAGCCAGCCTGGTGATCTAATCAGGGGATGTTCTGGGGTTTAACTACAAGTCAAAGTAGAGCTCAGATGCCAGAGCCGTATTGTATTTGAGACTGTCATTGGCCCAACATTGTGGCACTGCGTCTCCTACAGAGCAGAGCTGTCTTTGCTGCAGGTAGGCAGGGTTTTCTACCTGTGTCTGGTCCAAGGCCCTGGAGTTCAGCGCTCCTCTGACTGAGGCCTGTGAGCTACAGTACACTCCTGCATTGACACACAGAGGGAGAAGATCGAGAGGTGACCACTTTTACGGTCATTCACCCAGCTTTGCTAAAAACTGTGTGGTCACCAATTTTCACAGCTACTCATTGGAGACTGTGTGGGAGTGGTTTCGTGGGCATTTCTGGCAGTCTATAGTAGATTGACTATGTGGCAGGTTTATCAGTGTTCA